>NW_026856877.1:0-72620 GCF_026571515.1 Ruditapes philippinarum | reverse complement strand
GCATGACAAATAGTTTACATTATTACTGCACAAATGGAATGATAGTTATTGCAAATGTATATTATAATATTATATACTAGTTTATATCTTGAGCAATAAATTCAGATCAATATTGTTCCCCATTCTTACATGACTAGGCCATTTGATTTGTATAGATATGGTATTAAATTATTGTTATAGCGCTGTTTTAATTTGGTTTGCATTACTACGCCTTTATTGGCGTTACTACTTCTTTATTCATGTTACTTTGCCTTTTGTTGGGTGTAGTTATATACGCCTTTTGATTCGGGTAATAAGGCCTTTATTCGCATTGCTACGCCTTTTTGCGTCATGCCTTTTGTTTTGCATGATTACGCCTTTTGATTCGGGTTAAAATGCGCCTTTATTTGTGCAATTGCGCCTTTTGTTTTGCGTAATTATGCCTTTTATATATACTCTTTATTTCCGCTTTTCAGCGATCACAACATATACAACATGAAATATATATACAAACATATGATACATGATTATGACAAATGTACATTTATATATTATTAAAGAGACATAATTAAGTTCAAGTTAAACGGTTTCATAAACATGTATAAGCTTCTATATGATTATATTTCTATATACATGTATAATTATATTAACATTATATCAGAGGTTATCTTAGAGCAATAAGTATTTAAGCGTTACAACAAAAAACACATTTATACCATTGTTTATTATAATTTATTCCCTTTACAGTGCCTTTTGGTTTGGGTTACTACACCTTTATTCGCAATACTACGCCTTTTGATTCACATAATTACAACTTTCGATTTGCATTATAACGCCTTTATAATAGTCATGTTACTTTGCCTTTATTCCCGTTGCTACACCTTTTAGGCATTATTATGCCTTTTGTTTCACGTAATTACGCCTTTTGATTCACGTAATAATGCTTTTATTCACGTTAAAATGCCTTTTAATTAATTTTTTTTTTTTGGTACTTTAAGGTTTTTGTATTCATTGCAATTTTAATGTTTATAAATTAAATACATTAGAAGATGATCATATTTAAAGATATTGTGGTATGAGCTTTTTTCGAAAAAATACCTCTATTATATAAGGTCTACATTTATAATAGGATATAATAAAAACAAGAAGGCCATGATGGCCCTGAAATCGCTCACCTGTATATAGGCCCCTGGGCCAAGGCCAATTTTAAACCAAGGGCTTTTATTTGAACAAACTTGGTAGACACTCACTAGAAGATATTTCATGCTTAGTATTTTAACTCAAGCTCTTTGAGTTTTTTTACTATACACATATAAGGAAAATCAATGACCCTGGGGCAGGGCCAATTTTAACCCAAGGGCCCTTATTTCAACAAACTTGGTAGACACCCATTAGAAGATGTTTCATGCTAAATATCTTAGCTCTAGCTCTTTGGGGATTTTAAAAGAAGACTTTTTAAGTTTTTACTATATACATACAGGGGGAAAAAAATGACCCACTTGGGCGGGGCCAATTTTGACCTCAGGGCTTTTATTTGACACCCACTAGAAGATGTTTCATGCTTTATATCTAAGCTCTAGCTATTTTGGTTTTTTAAAAGTTTTTACTATATACAAATATAGAAAATCAATGACCCCCTGGGGCGGGGCCAATTTTTACCCCAGGGCTTTTATTTGAACAAACTTAGTAGACACCCACTAGAAGAGGAACACACCCACAAGAAGATGTGTTTCATGCTAAATATCTAAGCTCTAGCTATTTGGGTTTTTTAAAACAAGATTTTTTAAGTTTTCACTGTATACAAATAAGGAAAGTCAATGACCCCCGGGGCGGGGCCAATTTTGACCCCAGGGCTTTTATTTGAACAAACTTGGTGACACCTATTAGAAGATGTTTCATGCTAAATATCTTAGCTCTAGCTCTTTGAGGTTTTTAAAAGAAGATTTTTTTAAAGTTTTTTACTATATACATAAAGGAAAAACAATGACATCCCTGGGGCGGGGCCAATTTTTACTCTAGGGCTTTTATTTGAACAAATTTGGTAGACACCCACTAGAAGATGTTTCATGCTTAATATCTAAGCTATAGCTGTTTGAGTTTTTTTAAAAGAAGATTTTTTAGGTTTTTACTATATACAAATAAGGAAAATCAATGACCCCCTGGGGCGGGCCAATTTTGACCCCAGGGCATTTATTTGAACAAACTTGGTAGACACTGACTGGATGATGTTTCATGCCAAATATTTATGCGGTTTTCTAAAAGAAGATATTTGAACAATTTTTAAAGTTGACTACCAAAGGAACATGAAATTGGCTAAGCGGTTTATGAGGAGATGCCGTTGAAAGTAAATGTTTACGGACGGAAGAGGACCAGACGCCGGACGAAAGGTGATAACAAAAGCTCACCATGTCACTTTGTGACAGGTGAGCTAAAAATATGTTAAAAATAGTGAATTTCAGACCAATTACTTAAATGATTTGACCTACAGTCATAAGATTTGATGATGAGTTATGTCATGACTTAAGTAGATGACCCCTATTAATTTTGGGTTTCATATGTCAATGTGCAATTTAAACACAATGAACTTGACAAAAGAAATCTTGCTTCTTATAGATTTGTTTAATTATAGAATTAAGAAGGCTTTTGCTTATATGTAAAATTAACTTAATTATTCTCATTATAAACCATTTATCAAGTTCACAGTGACAATGTTAGAAATAAGAAGTTTATGTGATGAGATGGGATATAATTATGTTTCACAATACAAATTACATAGTTTACATTCAACTTGAAATGTCCTTGGATATTGATGAATGGTTTTATGCACAAAAACTTTATTCATTAATTACCTACACAAACCTCAATAGCTTGATTAAATATTAAAGTTATATGTTGCAATCTAAGCAGTCAGACTAGGGCATATGGTTTACCTTGCTAAATTTTGTATCAATTAAACTGCAGTCTGAATGTCACGGGGGAGGAAGTGTTACACGAGGGATGGAGTTCTTATGATAACTTGTCAAAGAGTTCTTGTGATAACTGTCTCAGAGTTCGTCGGAAAACTTTTGTATATACTGCAAAACACACGTCAAAATGATAATTTTCATCGTTAAAAAGCAACAACCTTACTGAATAATAAAAAACGCTAAAACGTGCTGTGATTTAGCAGAAGAAACACATTGGCAGTAACAAAAGTTATCATAAGAACTCCAGGACATATTTTGAGTTATCACAAGAACTCCGGGACATTTGAAAAATCGGATATAAATTTGTTAGCCGGAGCTTTATGTTTGCAATTTTGCATTATAATTAGGTAATTATGTATGGCAAGGATGAAGACTTGAAATAAACAGGTCAATACTTGCGAATTGGCAAATAATTTGGAAATTTTACTCAAAACTACCAGATTTTAAGCAAGTGGCGATGAAAAATGGACTATGAATAAGTTTTTGACACATAACGCAATATGTAAGGCATGCTTAATCATTAAAGATTAATTTAGCACCTAAAACTCATTTTTGTGTCGCCTTGAAAGAGGCGACATATAGGGATTACTTTTGCCGGCGTTGTCGGTGTCCCCTTAAGCTTGTCCGGAGCATAAGTCAGTCATTATTAGTCGGATTGACTTCAAACTTGGTATGCATGCTTCTTACAATGACCCGAAGTGCAGTGCACAAGAACCGGTACTCTGCACTTCTTATTTTTTGAGTGATTGCCCTTTGTTAATTTTCATACTTTATTTTTGTCCGGGCCATTTCTCCTAAAGTATAAAATCTATGGACTTGAAACTTCATAGGATGATAGATTTCATTAAGAAGAGTGCAGTGCGCAAGAACTGGTACTCTGCGCTTGTTATTTTTTGAGTTATTGCCCTTTGTTAATTTTCATACTTAATTTTTGTCCGGGCCATTTCTCCTAAAGTATAAAAGCTATGGACATGAAACTTCATAGGATGATAGATCTCATTATAAAGAAGTGCAGTGCGCAAGAACTGGTACTCTGCGCTGCTTATTTTTTGAGTTATTGCCCTTTGTTAATTTTCATACTTTATTTTTGTCCAGGCCATTTTTCCTAAAGTATAAAAGCTATGGACATGAAACTTCATAGGATGATAGATCTCATTAAGAAGAAGTGCAGTGCGCAAGAACTGGTACTCTGCATTTCTTATTTTTTGAGTTATTGCCCTTGTTAATTTTCAAACTTTATTTTTGTCCAGGCCATTTCTCATAAATTATAAAAGCTTTAGACTTGAAACTTAATAGGATGATAGATCTTATTGATAAGAAGTGCAGTGTACAGAAACTGCTGCTCTGCATTTCTTATTTTTTGATTTATTGCCCTTTGTTGATTTTCAAATTTCATTTTTGTCCTGGCCATTTCTCCTAAACTATATTGTTCACAAGGCGCGACCGACTCGCGGAGTTCTAGTTTTAAGATGAAAATTATCATTTTTGACGAGTGTTTATGCAGTATATACAATATTTTTCCGACGAACTCCATGACAGTTATCACAAGAACTCCTTGACAAGTTATCATATTTAGAACTCCATCCCTCGTGTAACACTTCCTCCCCCGTGAATGTGAACCCTGCAATATTTGCAGACACTTAAGGTGTAGGTTAAGTTCTAGACCTCCACTTAACTGATAACATGTATTTAAAACTAAGTACCTAACATATTTGTAAATTACAATGGTTTCAACCCAAAACTATTTTAACTAGTTATTAATAACCTTATTTAATGTTGGTACAGGTATGTGGTGGTCAGTGCTGCTCTTTCAATTAAAATGTCTTTGATTCCCAGCAAGGATCATGATCAGAATGTTTTGCATGAAGAAGCTGTAAAAATTAAGCTTTAACCCATTACGCGATATACACGCCTTTAAATGCCTTTTTCACCCCCCCCCCTTTTTTTGTTGTCTCAAATGGTGAAAAAATGCCATATTTAGGCCCCAACACTTGTTTTTGTTTGAGAAATGTTGTTAAAAGGCTATAAATGACCCCAGATTGATGATCATAAGGTAATGTGTAACCAAGGCTGAAAAGCATTTGACTCTTTCTCAATCCATTGAGAAGTTGCAGCACTTTGAAATCAATTTTGATGGAAAAAATCAACGCAAAATAGTGATTTTTGGCAATTTTGAGATGTCCCTTCGTTGCTATGGTAACAGAAAATTTAAGCCTGAGCATGTTTTTGCAAGGGCAATGGTCCAGTCAACATTTGTGCCAAGTTTGATTAGTGTTGAAGCAGTTTTTATGGTATTATAGCAATTTGAACTTGAAATGGGAGACTTTTCAATGAAAACAGCCATTTTTCACAAAATGCTCATGAAGTAATGGGTTAAAATGATCAGTGGTTCTGTTTGGATATCAGCTTGTGACTCAATTATAACAGATTGAATCTGAGGTTTTTCCTTCATCAGCAAAACCTGGAAAGACACAATGTTGGTGTGACTCACACGAATAAATAAAAGAAACAACTGCGATAAAGTGTTGATATGTATGGAGATTGAAGAGTTTATTTTTCAAAACAAAATCATAGGAAAGTATTTCTTTTTCTTATTAAGTGTCTTGGGATTACATTATTTTCATTTGAATGACTTTTATTTACAGTATGTGCCTGTCCGAGGTGAGTCAGTGATTGGTATTGTAACAAACAAAGGTGGTGATGTGTTTCGTGTTGATATAGGTGGAAGTGAAATGGGATCCTTGTCGTATCTATCATTTGAAGGGGCAACAAAAAGAAATAGACCAGATGTTAAAGTAAGTAATTGTGATAATAGTATACAGTATTTACCAGATTATTTTATGTAGAACTTACTAATGTTGCAAAATAGTGAAAAAAGAAATTCCTGAATTATGTTCACAATGGCAAAATTGCAACGTTGCATATTGAGCCTGTTTTATGGAAGATACTGGAAAAAGCAAGCTAACATTTAATATAAAATGGTAAACTTTTTAATTTAGATGTGCTCATATGTTGGTTTTCACTGAACCTTGAATGTGACACGCTAGTGCCATTCCATGAAAAGCAGTGCATATTCCCCAAGAAAATGAATCTGTATACCCTGAACTAGAAAACAATGGTAAAACAAGATAAAATGGGACTTTGAAAGGGATCAGATGTTATGAAACATGCATATTACAGACAAGCTGACAGAAGACAAATTTAAAAAGCAGGCAACATATCCTATGGTTGATTATACAGTATTTTAAAGCCTGTTCAGTTTCATCTGATTCTTGAGAGTATTTCTGATTAACTTTACTGGTACTAACAAACATCTATAAGTTGAATTCGGAAAGCAAAAAAAACATGCGTGCATTAGCTTTATATTTTGCAACTTTACTTATGCTTATTGACATTCACAAATAATTTGGGATAGAATACAGCAAGTGGTAGTGTAATTCGGATGCTATTTTTTTTAGGTTGGAGACATTGTGTATTGTAAGATGCTAATGGCAATGAAAGATATGGAGCCCGAGTTGGTGTGTATAGATAGTACAGGTCGTAGTGCAGGGATGGGAGTCATTGGTCGTGATGGAGGGTTCTTACACTGTTGCTCCCTTAATCTCATCAGAAAGTAGGTTTTTCTGTTATCTATTGTTTGCCAATAAAGAGTATTGTTTATTCAAATAACTGTTTTTCAGTACCAACGGCATCAGTGACAAAGTGGTTAATACCTTTGACTTTGAATCCTCAATCCGTCATTGTAGTGGCTAAGAATTTCAGATATGAGGTACATGTTTCTATGCAGGTTGTTTATGAAAGGTTGATGGTTCTATCAAGGTACCTGCACATGTCTTTAATTATACATGGCCAATTAAGTTCACTAATTAGTAACACTGGGAATACTTGCTGAAAATACCTGACCAATGAAGGGTGTCCATGGCAGAGTGGTCTTTGACTTGACCCTTACCAATGTGGTTTAATTGAGTCCTGCAAGGGTCTTTAGATTGGTTCATGTGAGGAATCTTTCCAAAGCTTTCCAGCTTACGGGTGGATGGTGGTTCTACTTGGATGCCTGATTTTGCCTGAAATAATGCCCAAGTGGCACCTTAGTTCTTCCTTCACCAGTAAAGCTGGAAAGTCACCATATGACCTTTACAAACCCAGCCAAAAAATTCTGATCAGAAAATTTATGCTGATATCTGTATTTAATATTCTGTTGATTTATAATGTATAACAATTTCTGTGCATGATATCAGCTCTCATAATTAACTTTACAATTTATCAAACAGTACAAAGAGTATACTTACTTTTAACTGAAGTAGAACAGAGATTTTATCAGTTATTGAAATACCAGTTCCTGTACTGACACGAAACATATATAATATATGCTATGGAATCTTTGAGAACTTGCATCCTTGTACATCTCATATTAATATAAATGACTTTTTTTTATTAAATGTACTTATTTGCAGAATTTTATCATCTGATTGTCCCCTTTTAAAACTTCTTGGAAAGACCCTGCCTTTCGAGATCACAGTGGGTATGAATGGAAGGATCTGGGTACGAGCACGAACAAGTACACAAACAATAACTGTAATCAATGCAATATCTACAGCGGAATACATGGACAACACACAAATTTCTGCAATGTGCAAAAAACTTTCAGAAGCATTTATTGAGGTTGACTGATGTTGATTAAAATGTGGAAATTTTGTTGAATTCTTAAGGAGCTGTTTAAAGATTTAGAAAAGTACCAGTTACTGAAGCATTATTCATCATAACAAATGGTGCATTAAGGATGTACTTTGTCATTATTTTAAGTATTTGTTTTTCCAGTTTTGATGAAAAATGAATTTCTACATGGTAAAAATTTACTTGTTATATAGACATCTCAAGTAACTCCTAGATATAATTTAAACCTACATCCAGTCTTCCATCTTACATGTGACAAACTCAATTATTCGAAAATGGAAAAAGTAGTATGCACAAAGAACTTTACTATTTTCTTCTGTGTCAGGAATGAAACTGAACATCATTTTGAATTTCTGTTCAAATGAAGTTTTGGGTTTAAAGACAAAATATAAACTTATTTTTAATTGCAAAAAAAATTAGATGATATCATATTTAATGTTTGTTATTACGATGCTTTACAGTGGTTTATAGGGAAATATATCATGGGGAAAAAAAAGATATATTTCATGTTTGAAACAATGAAAATTATTCAATTTGATAATTTTTCACTGTTTTGAAATTTTAAGCCCGTTTATGTTGTTTCAGTGAAATACCTGCCTTCACAGTTCTGGAACCAAATTTATGATTTGACATCATCAAGTTGATTATTATTGGGGCGCTTTGACCCCAGGGCTGTAATTTGAAATTTTTTAGAGTTTCATGAGATGGTGACCCCAGGGCTGTAATTTGAAATTTTTTAGAGTTTCATGAGATGGTGCTACACACAAAATATCTTAAGCTCTTGGCCCCGCACTTAAGAGGATTAGATTTTTATGCTACCCGAAGGGTGAGCATATAGTCACTGCTTTGTCTGCCGTCCGCACTATAAAGTAGGGATAGGGGGCCAACTAAACTGTAAACAGAACAAAACGAGGACAATTGAGTTCGATTCTTTAACATTAGTGTCCAGCTTTTATTGTCATCCAATGCAAACGCTGTATTTCTTTATAAATTATGTGTGTTAATTTTCATAGAAGAAAAAAAAAAAAGTCGATACTATATATTGAAATCCGTTCATAGTCGCCTTCTTATTTACATACAATAAGATGCTTATAGTACCGCGTAGTGACGTAATCAAGGGCCAAATAAAGCTTGACACTAAATATGTTAGTGTTCATCCTTAGCTGTTCTACAGAAATTAGAAACATCTCTGTCGCTATCGCTCCCATCGAAGTTTCTAATTTCTGTAGAACAGCACGGATGAACACTAACATATACATAGAGTAAGGGGTCATTGCTCCTCTGTTAAACAAAAGAAAACAAGAGCTGTCACCCAAGTGACGAATGCCCCCGAAAAGGTTTTTAAGCATGCAGGTATTATGAAAAGAAAAGAGAATGAAAGTAACTAATTGCTGAATATTGTTCTTTGTATTTAGGGGTGTGGATCGTCGGATAAGTGACGATCCGATCCGAACCACGATTCAGCACTTACGATTCACAAATCGAACCACAAATCTTTTGTTATCAAGATACCAATAAAAACATGTACATAATTATTAGTTATAAAAAACATGTTTATTGAAAAACAAAACAACGATACTAAACATTAAACTTATAAAATATAAAGTAGGTTTTATGTTTTTATTCTCTGGAAGAGTATTTTTGTTTTGTTTTATGAAATCAATTACTTCCTAGCTCAGGATTATGGTACGGCACCTTGTATTTAGGTAAACTTCCCATAATTTATACTCAAATCGTATTTTTCGCGATTTTAAGAGTGTAAGAAACAGTGAATGTATATAAAAAAATTAGATCGCGATACACGATCTTTGGGCTTACGAATATTCAAACTCGATTTTTCGCTTTGATTCGTGATTATTCGAGTACTCGGATACTCGCCCCAGCCCTATTTGTATTATTATTCGAGTACTCGGATACTCGCCCCAGCCCTATTTGTATTATTGTACCTGTAATCTCTAATTGTGATAGCATGAACCTTCAAAATATAAGTGTGACCTTGACCTTTGAAGAAGGGACGTGGTTCCTGGACGCAACAAAATGTTATGAGATAGACATTTTGTTGCCAAAAATTATTTCAAAAAATCCTCAATGTATGACAAAGTTATCGTGTCTGGACAGGATTGTTGTGTAAGTGGGACACACTTGAATGAGCCTTAGCCCCTACACATTGTCTTGATGTTTGGTAGACATTTTCTGCCAAGTTTTTTAAAATCCTTCCATGCATGACAAAGTTACGTCCATACAATGAACGTGCATCTTTCAAAACTCTTCTTGAGAGAATGAGTACCTTCAAACTATAAGTGTGACCTTGACCTTGCTAATATTGTACACCACTTATTACTATATGTACTTACCTGCCAAACTTTTGTTCATCTGTCCCATTCTGAGATCATACCTTTTGTGAGTGGGTATAACCAGTAACTAACACAAGTCTTTTTTTCAACACTTATCTTTATTAAGTGATTAGCAGAATAAAATATGTCAGTTTTTTACATAAATATATCAACAATATTCAAAGTTATATTAGCTTCATCTTTTAAAATAGTTGTTTGTGAGACCTCCAATTCTCTTAAAAAATGTTTGCAATTTTTTTAAAATCGAATCTGTACACAAGATGTGCAGTCCCTAAATATTCTTACGACAGAATGATAAGGAATGGTTTAATATTTATTCTATCAAATAATCCTTTTTCTATATTTTGAGGAAATAATCCACTGGTCATTATATTTCAAAATTGATTTGAAGTGTTTCACAAAACTATACTCTGCTAGTTTTAATAAACTTCATGTTTGTGTGCTGTGCAAGGGTAAGGTTTTCAAATCCAACATGATTTTCAAAAAGTTTTTTTTCTGTTTGTTTCAAAATATAAAAGCTAAAAGATGCTAGCACTAAATCCTGGTGCAGAGGTAAGTTCATATTCAAGTCTAATATATAGATGACGAACATTGTCATTTGATCTGCATCATTCAACTGTCCGTAGCTTTATACATGATCATCATCTATTGTTGAAATCATCATGCTGCCCTTCACTCTGCTCACAAAACTCAATGCATCCCTGAAATTTATTATATAACAATGTTTTACAGGTAATCTGATATTTAATAACATACCTGAACTGAATACAAAATTTAATTAAAATTTTCCATTTTCAGACTTATTGTATACGTATAACAAGCAGCTGTCGGTAGGACACACGCTCGACTTATTCCTAAGTGCTATAGTAAAAGAGCCTTGATATTGTTTAAATTTTTCTTAAGGTTCACAAGACCAGGCTGAATTTTTCTTTTTATAAATTCATGTTATAGGCCTTAGAGAGAGTCAATTACTGTTACAGCGTATTGGGTGGACTATTTCGGAAGGTAATGTCCACAAGGGTGTGTTTTATTGGAGCTATAAATAATACTAAATTACTCTATGAATACATAAATTTTGACATGAAACAGCGTACACAAGGGCTTGTTACTAAGATAACATGTTATATTAAGATGTATTTTAAGTCAAGTAAATCACTGCTTTATTATTATTAATGCATAAAATATGTCCCAAAAAACCACAAACCATTAACAAGATACTAAGTAGAAAAGGGATGATGAATCCAGCCTTAATGCAAGGTAGAGTTATGGAACTTTAGTCAGTGACACTACAATTATGACCCTCCAATTATGACCCCTAAGTGCATGTGTAAAAGTTTCAAGTAAATTTCTTTGAATGACCTTTACCTTTAACCACAAAATTTCAAAGGGGCCAAATAATTCATGCAAATATTGGCAGGCAGAGTTATGCTAATTTTTGCATACTGTATGTTCACATTCGTTACTTATTAAAAAAGATATTTTAAATTTCCAAGTTGCAACGTATTCTCAAGCCAATAATTGAGATATTTGACTTTACAAAAAAAACTTTTACCAAAATTTCTAAGTTCCAATAGGGGCATAATCTCTGTCCAATATCTGTGACGCAGGAGCTTCAATCTCCAACTTGTCAAGTCCTGATGTATACCTTGTTACTTTATAAATAAGTATTGTAAATTTCAATGAACGCTGATCTCAAGCAATATATTGAGATATACTGAACTTTACAAAAAAACTTTTACCCAAAAATTTATCTAAAGTTCCAATAGGGCGACCATTTTAATTCTGTCGAAATTATTGTAGGCAGATTTATCCAAAACTTGTCAATCTGCACGCGTAAACCTTGTTACTATAAATAAGTAATTGTAAGTTGTTTCAATTTGAATATCTCAAGCACATAAATTGAGATATCTTGACCTTACAAAAAAACTTTAAACCAAAATTTCTAAGTTAAAAAGGGGCATTAATTCTGTCAATATTGTAGGCAGAGTTATCCAACTTGTCAATCTGATGTACCTTTGTTACTATAAATCAAGTTGTAAGTTTCAATTGAATATCTCCAAGCATTAAATTGAGATATTTGACTTTACAAAAAAACTTTAACCAAAATGTTCTAAGTTCCAAAGGCGGCACTAATTCTGTCAATATTGTAGGCAGAGTTAATCCAAACTTGTCAAATCTGATGTTACCTTGTTACTATAAATAAGTATTGTAAGTTTCCAATTGAATTTCTCAAGTAATAATTGAGATATTTGACTTTACAAAAAACTTTAACCAACGCAGACGCGGGACGCTGACGCCGGACGCGGACGCGACTACACATAGCTCTCATATTCTTCGAATAGTCGAGCTAAAAATTACGTCTTTTTTACCCTAAGAAAAATTGTACACTTTAATCCATGTACATTTTGCAAAGCCTATAAATAATTATTCACATATCTTTTTAATATGAATTTTTTTCTTTTGAGAACATATTTCATTCATGGACATACATGTATTTCGATTACTTAGCAAGATTGTTTGTTCAGGCAATCTATGTAATAATTACTGTGAAACCCTCAAACATTCTTACTTACACACATATCATGATATAGAAATTGCATCTTTTTATATGTCCCCTGCTAGAGATAATTATAATTCTACCAACAATACTGTTTTGAGCCTTTTCTGTATTACCTTGGCATAAATATTAAATCAATTAAAATGAAGAAAATATCTCACATCTTTCATAACAGATGTTCAGCCAGAACACTCCTACTAGCATGATTGTAAGTATTTATACATATAATTTTGAAACCTTAAGCCTTGATGGCTTTTTCTGGACTCCTCGTACTTTGCTTACAAACAGATTCCACGACTTGCCACCTTCAGCCAGACAAGTTGTTCGCGATGCACATACTGTACCTATATTATATATAACGTTTTAAATTTGTCATTGATTAGCCTTATCTAATTTTATTAGAAAATTACAGGTATATGTCACTGTCTGATTTACTGATTATACTGAGAATATGTTGACAGAATATAAGTTTCTTTCTTTACCTAAAATCCATTTCCTTCTTTGGCAAAACTGTTTCAGGTATCTTTCAGTGTAGATTATTTCTGTTTTTAAATTTCTTTAAGAATTTGAAACTTCTGCACTATTTTAAAAATGGTATCGTATAACTCTCTGTCAAGTAGCTATTTTACACTGACCTGAGTTTTGTATAGAACTTAGTCACCACTGACCATACCATCTCCTGCATTCCCCCATATCCTTGTGTTAGTCGATTGCGCCCCGCTGACCTACTGTTATCCATTCACTTTCCCCCCTAACAAATAAAAATCTTATGTTCGTACATATTAGTCTAAACAGTCACAGCACACTTTTACAGCCTCACAGAGCTGCTACGAAATTAACCAGAAATAGCATTTTTAGTAACAAGAGGTGTAGGAGCAAAGCGCAAACTCAATTTTTCTACAGATGCGTGCGACAGCTCAAAACTACATATGCACAATTTTAAATGAAGAGATAATTTTCGAAGTAAAACATCAAACAGACCATGATTTTTTATTCAAAAGCTTGAGATGTGGGCAGGCAGAACTCATTTCAAGATGCATCCACATATTTACAACAGCTTAATTGGCATTGAGGGTAATGACCATACAACACAAAACTTTATCAAAAAGGTCAAGTTAACCAACACCCAAAACAACGAAGGTAGGTCATGACAACTTTCTTTGAAAAAAATGAAGCTAAAAAATAATTTCAAATTGCAGTTAACATGTTGGTTAAATATACTTACATTAGTCTGGTAATGATGCCAGGGAAAGCAGCATGGCTGGTGTATTACCTTTCTCAATATATGGTACGTCAACTCATTCATTGTCAGTTACTGGAGAAATCTTGAAGCTACAATACTTTTCTTCCCCCCGCAAATGATCGTACTGTACCTCGTACAACGGACATATGTGTTCTTATCTCGCATAGTCCTGTACCCTCTCTTCATCTGGAACCGATTCCTTATTTGTTTTTTAATAAATATATTATGAAAGTAATATCAACAAATTTTTTTGGGGCGTAAATATTCTTTTTGAAATGGCAATGACCCTCCAGATGAGCTAAAATATTTTTAAAGATGGTAAATGAAAAACTTGAGAAAAAATGTACCAAAGGTTCTAAAGAAAAAGTCAAAGAGAGATTCAAGTTACATTATTTACATGTTCTGTGTGACAAACATGACTGATTCAAGCAGTATATTATATCACCAATACTCTCTACTGTCGTGGACCTAATTGCCAGTCAAGCGTCTATTTTGGCCTATCTTTTCTGACCTACCCTTTTTTGGTAAAGTTACATGAAATTGTAAGTGCCGTTTACAATATTTGTATCCCCTCTAAGAACCATATATCTTATCTCTTTAAATAACTATTCTGGTAAAACTTCTTGATCATGAATATGGAGGCATGATGCTTTAATAAAATGCACAAGAGCGAATATTTTCTACACTGTCAAATCTGGTTTTCACGCTTAACAATCCTCCAACCAGACTTATTTCCTTCCAATATATGCGCCCGGTCCCCACCTTTATCATTCGTAATATATCCCGTATCTAACACCAAATAAATATATTCTATTGAAGTACAGCATCGCATCACAATGGTTACTTTAGATACAGACGTATGTATACCCAAAATAAGAATAATAATATAATCTTATGTCGATAAGTCAACTAAGATGAAAATAATATATTAATGTATATATACAATTATTAATGAAGCACTCTACATAATTGTCTACACAACTTGTTTCTAACACCTTCTAGAAGGTATGGACCGCTATCCAGTGGCACTCATCACTCTATCTCATCAGTCTAGACCGGGTGTTGGTCGATTTCCTCTATAACTCAATATCTCGTGTACTAGTACCGACTCAACATGTGCACGCTCTAAGATTGAAAGTAAGCAGCAATCATTACAGATTAACACGATATAATTACATTGTTCATCAGATGAACAAGAGCTGACTGTCAACGGATGCGCCATCCCCCGCCGAACTGTAAGCGTCCGCACTTGCACGGGCTAAGCACACCAGGTATGCCGTGTGCTTCATGGAAGCAGAGTGTGATATCGTATCTAGGAGCGGAAATAATTTCCATCTTTAAGAGGTCTTTTGTAATGAAAACTAGATGGCATATAGTGATTACAGCATTTGAAACCTATGTGAATTACTGATGGCTGAAAATAACAAAGGGGCAATTACTGAAAAATTAATGCCAGGGAGCCTAGGTTATCATTTCTTGCTGTGCTGCATCCCTCCTCAGGTAAAATCTATCCACCTATGAAGTTTCAAGTTGATACCTCAAATACTTTTGAGAAAAAAAAATTGAATTGAAAAATTAAGTTATGAAAAAGAAAAAAAAAAAGGGCAATAACTCAAAAATTGATAAAAGGTAGAGTTATCATTCTTTGTGCAGTGCACACCTCCTGAGTGAGAAGATCTATTGCACCCTATTGAAGTTTCATTATTGTGATACTCTCAAAAGGGGCTTTTTTTGAGTTATGCCTCTGGAACAAAAATTAATTTTGAAAAATTAACAAAGGGCAATAACTCAAAAAACTAATGCAGGGTAGAGTTTATCATTCTTAAGCACTGCACTCCTCCTAATGAGATCCATCCACCTTTGAAGTTTCAAGTGATACCTCAAATACTTTTTGAAGATATAAGCTCTGGACAAAGAATAGCATGAAAAAAACAAGCCTAATTTATCAAAGTATTGCAGAGCAATCCATAAGTCCCCTACCCGGTAAGAGCCCAAGCAACATTCTGAAGGGCCATTGGCCATTCACTTATGTTCCTATTTTAAGTAAAATTTTATGTTAAAAAAGTTATTTAAAAGTAATACACAGGGGAAACAGTTTTATGTACAGACAGACAGGAGGCTGAAGGACACTCTAAAAGTTATTTATTTTAAACAGCGCCATGTTATCAAAAACCTACTAACATTTTTTAAAATGCCTATCTATGATTGAAGAAGTTGGAGCTAAAAATTACCAATTTCTCAAACAAAAAGTCTAAGTTCAAAAGGGATAATTCTTGGAAATAGTCTTGGCTAGAGTATTGAAACACTCACCAAATGTTTGAGTGATAATAAGAAACATTTATATGAAATGTTTGAAGTAGATACATTCAAAAAAAATAAGTTATTAAAAAAAACAATGCTTTTTTTCAATGAAAAATTTTAAGATTCAAAGGCGAGGTAATTCTTGATTAAATTTTTTGTGCTTAGAGTTGTAAACCTTGTCACAATATGATTTGGTTGATCGACAGAGGCAAACTTATATTTAAAGTTTGAAGAAAATACCTTAAGAATATAAAGAACTTTATAGTGAAAAAAACTTAAAAACTTGGCAATCAGAAAATCTTGAAATATCAGTCTATTTGTTGCCATCAGCAACCAGAATTTTCAACATAGGAAGATAAGAAAAGGAATGTGCATAATTTCCATACTGCCATCTACCATATGTCAAGTTTATTAAACATATTTTCAGTACTTTTTGTTCGTGTTATCACTGGATCCAGGTTATGTGTAAAATTTGCCATATTTTCAGTCTATTTGTTGCCCATAGCAACCAGAATTTGTCAAAAAATAGGAGGAAAAGAAAAAGATGTGGCATAATCTTTCATACTGCCCATCTTATCCACTATGTCAAGTTTCATAAAAATATTTTCAGTACTTTTTGCGTTATCGCGGCGGATCCAGGCTATGTGGTAAATTTGCCATATTTCAGGCTCTATTTGTTGCCATAGCAACCAGAATTGTCAACATAGGAAGAAAAGAAAAAGAGCGTGCATTTAATCTCCATACTGCCATCTATCCATATATCAAGTTTCATTAATATATTTTCAGTACTTTTTGCGTTATCGCCCGAGATCCAGTTTTGGTGGCACGGAGACGGTAACGGACCGCTACCAAAGATTTGATGTTTATGAGCAAATGAGCTCATAACCCCACCCTGGAACCAAACGTTCTCATAACGCCAACAATAGAGCTCATAAAAAACAAACAAAAAAACTTCTTAATTTTTTAAATTTATTGAAGTTTTACATGTTCTTTATCATTACACTACGGAATTGCAAGCTCATAAATAATCACAATGGCTTTGGCGTCGGACAGCCACGCGATACGGCCACGGAGCCACACAAGAAAACAAGAAACAGCACGGAGCGGAGGGTTAAACCTATAGAAGTCCCCTCCGGTAAAGCCCCGGTAGGGGTACTTCACAAAAGGGCAATAACTCAAAAAATATGTATAGGGAAGAGTTATCATTCATTCTTGCGCACAACATTCCCTCCTGCAATACAGAATCTGACTCCACCGTAGTGACATTTCATGTTGATATCTCAAACACTTTTTGAGTTATGCTCCCACTCAGGTGAAAAATTAGGTATGAAAAATAACAAAGGGCAATAAAACTCAAAAATTATGAAAAGGTAGAGTTATCATTCTTGTGCACTGCACACCTCCTGAGTGAGAATCTATGCACCTATTGAAGTTTCATGTTAATATCTCATAGGCTTTTGGAGTTATTACTCTGGACAAAAAATTCAATTTTTGAAAATAACAAAGGGCAATAACTCAAAAAATCAATGCAAGGTAGAGTTATCATTCTTGTGCACTGCACTCCTCCTCAATGAGGTCTATCCACCTATGAGTTTCAAGTTGATTAACTCAAATACTTTTAGAGATATGCTCCGGACAAAAATGTCGGACGGAAGGTCGGCCGGACGGAGACTTATTTTCTATATCCTCCGCCGAAATTTTTCGGCGGGGATAATTAGCTTATAACACCATCAGACATACAATTAAAATCCATGTACATGAAAACCTGTTTGTTGCTAGGTGACCTTCATCATGAAACCTCAATGACTGTTACATCCTGGGAAAATTTCACAAAACCTTTATCATATCTTTCACACAATTACTCGAATTTTTATTCAGCTTAAAATTGATTAACAAGTTAAAACTTAAGTACTTAATTCTGAAGCTATTTTCAATAATCATTTCACTTTTTTTTTTGGTTGGCTTCAAATTATTTTCTCTACTTCTATTTTTCTGACACCAAGCATTTCTTTATTTAAACAAAACTGAAATGAAAATAAAATGGCAACATTTCCCATTTCTACCACTTTAACCATATTCATAAATTTTCAAATTATAATAAAAGCCCAACATTCTGTGTTAACACTCGTTTTGTTAATAATTTTAAGTTAAAAAATTTGGCATAACTTCAAAAAAATAATGCTTTTCAAAAAATTATGCCCCATTGTCTAACAAATTGCACCTGGTCATGATCAAGCAAGTATTCCAAGTGGACTTTTTGAAATGTTTGAAAAATGGGCTACATAGTTTTTGCACAACAACAATTGACAAGACAGTGACAACACTGATCATAATAGCTTTCAGTTTTTCTTTGACACTGGATGAGCTAAAAAAGGCTTGTTAATGTTTTTTTTAATATATCCTGGCTTATAGAAACATGAATTTTTAAGTAGCAGTCTACATTTAATTTAAAGCAGTTTTTACCTGAAATATCTCGTATATCACCAGAAAAAGAATTTTTATCATCAAGTTGTGTTGAAGTTAATTCTTTCTGCACAGTCACAGGAACAATAATTCTGAGCCTCTTTTGTCGTGATCTTTTCTCTTCTGACTGTTGTGGTGTACCAAATCCTCCCAGGTGACATGTAACCTTGACCTCCACCTTGACCCTGGTCATATCCCTGAAATCCTGATAAACCAACAATATATATATCAATGTTCCTGCCTCTGACAATGTGCAAAATAAGCCAAAATTGTAAAACGTTGTATTTTATTATCTCAATCATACAGAAATCACCATTTCTTAAATTTTTAAATTAAAAAAAAGTTAAAGGAACGTGGCAATTTCACTGTTCTCCCAGATTAACCCATATTACAGGTTGATCTCTTAATCACATGGTCAAACATTTTTACAAGATAGGAGTAAAAGTGCTGAATTTGATATTAGGTATTTTAGGCTTCGAAATTAAGTGTTTTTCCATTTAGATACTTGGCTTATTGAAAGATAGATTAGGAAAAGCTAAACTGACTCCATGGAATGGTTTGAAAAAATAAATATGAGCACAAACAAGATCCTGAAACATTATCATGGGTGGGCTTCCCCTTTGGGTCTGTCTTCTGCATACCCATATTTTAAATAGTTTAAAACACCGTATTTTTTACATGAGGACCTTAATCTATTTCCTACTAGAGATAACAAGACAAACTACCTATCAGATAAGCCCCGACAGCGATAAATTACTGGTTTCATAGCAGTTCCTGCTCCAATTGCACTTTTTTTTTTACAAATAAAATATGAATTTGTCAATGGACAAGTACTGAAACACTGACAGGTCTACCTGTCCAGCATTTTTAACATGTTTTCGATGTTGCTTTTATACTTTACTTTTTAATTTGAATATGAGCCAGAAATTTAACACCTTTTCTCGCTTTTATTCAAAATTTCATTTCAGTATGCCAGACCTTATTCATTATGAAATATAATTCAGTACCAGTAAGAAATGTTACTACTGTATGATTTTATCGAAGACATTGAATTTTACAACCTTTACCGCATTTTCATGTCTGCAGCAATATTGTTCTCATTAATCTGGAATGGGGACTCAATTGCTGCGTGTGATAATTCAAACTTGAATTCCCCAGGTGTTCCAAAATTATTCTTAAATGTATCAAGTTCGCTTAGGTCATATTAAATAAAGGCCAAATCGTCAATTTTAATATATATAAACGGCTGTACATTTTGAATTGCTACAATGTGTTTTTGATTTTATTTACTTTTGTCCGAAAAGTTTTCTGAAGGGCAGGTAAATTTATATGGTGGCTATCAAAATTATTCGAGGCCTGGAAAAGACCACAAAAAATGCTGAACTTATCGGACCTCTTTGCACTAGATCAACTGTAAACAAGCAGATAATCTACTGGTTTCCTAGCAGTTTCCGTCCCCTGGCAGTTTTCTGGCCGTTTATCAATTTCGTCCAGTACAGTCTATTTTTACCATTAAGGCATCCACATTACTTCGTCAATCAGAGAGACATTTGCTTTCTGTGCTAAACAGCATTTAAAATAGTACAACGATTTATGTTTTGAAGTTTTGCCTGTTTTCTAAAGTTAGATAAGAGAACTTGCGACTTTCAAAAATAAGCAACACCTGGGGAATTCTAGTTTGAATATCCATGCGCAATAACTATGACCCCATTTTAGGTAAATCAATACTTCGGAATATTTTTGCAGACGACACGGAAAAAGGTTGGGAAGTTCTGTTTGTCTGATAAAACCATCTTACCATTGCTTTATGGTCTTGATTTATATTCAAAATAAAAAAGGTCCGGAAAACTGCTATGAATTTTTGAATAAAGGTGAAAAAAGGTTTTATGTTTCAGGCCTATATTCAAATTAAAAAGTAAAATGAAGTGCAACATTAAACACATGGCAATGCCGGACAGGTACCTAACTTTCTCCTGTCAAAAGTTTTGTACCCCTCTGTAGACTGATTTTTATTAAATTTGTTAAAAAGTGCGATTTGTGGCCGGAAACTGCTAGGAAAACCAGTATCCACATACTGCCAGTTTTCAATCACAACCACTTTTCAATCATCCCTTGAAATTCTTTACTTTTGACATTATTTGTTATGCAAACCAACTTTTAGCACATCTTGTGTTTACATTGACTACATTTATCAGCAACAATGTCAATTATTACCAGTAATTTAGTTCAAAATATGTAAAATATGTGTTTTCCACTAATCCTCAATTTACCCAGTTACAAATCGCAATAATTTTCTAAAAATATTTGATTTACCGACTCAGTTTTTTGTCAGTCTGCAGAAATGGATATTAAGTTAGACCACTGCTTCACTATCATTAAGTCATAATGTATACTGAACTAAAAAGCTATAATCTTGATATGTATATATTTTACCGTACAATTCTTATTTGGAACATAATATGTCAGTAAAGAAACAGTCAATTAACCAAAGATAAACATTGTCTCTGATAACTTTTCAGTAAGCTTTTACTAGAAGGGGGTCATGTCGACCATGTGTCGACCATAAGATCCAAAAAGTTTCACAAGAACATGCTTTTTCTGTTATTCAAATTGAGATGTATCCCTGTTTCTCGTATTCTCGGGGTTTCTCGTATTCTCGGGGAACAATTAAAACGGATGGAAGCGACGCTCGCGACTTCTGTCGATATCCGAAAACATGTCTATTTAGCAGGGCATTTTCATTTCCATTAAAAAAAATAAAGAAATGCGACAAAAGTAGGTAAAAAACAACAAGATTGCATTTGAGAAAAATGCTATGCCACCGCATTAATACAACACTAAATAGTAGTGTAGGAACAGATTTTTTTTTGTTTCTATACAATTTTGAAGATTGTCATAATGCATAGATCCCTGACCTATCTTATTCTTATTATCAGATTATTGGTTAAATCTGTTGTTAACTCAATAAAAGATCAGAGTAGGAATATATCAATGCACTCGAGTCGAGTGAATATGGTGGTGAAGGTCATATTTCACACAGCCTAAATTTCATGACTACATCAAAAGGACAACACAGTAAGACACTTTGTCAAAATCTAGGTCAGCTGAAATCAAAGTTCACTTTACATCTTAATCTGTGCACATGGTTCAAATTTCATAGCTGTACATCAAAGGACAAGAAAGTAGGTCACATCATCAAAATCTAGGTCACCTGATATCAAAGTTCAATTTTACAACTAAAACTGTGCACATGTTCAAAATTTCATTGCTGTACATCAAAGGACAAGAAGGACCCAAGGGTTTAATTCAAAACAATCTTGATACAGGTCCACCAAACAACATTTCAAGTCAAATATCTAAGCTGTAGCTTTCTCCCATTCAGAAAACATTTGTTTTATTTTCTGTTTTTACTATGTGTACATACTGAGAATCACTGCCCCCCCCCCCCCAGGCCAATTTTGACACCAGGGGAAAAATTTGAACAACTTTGGTAGAGGGCCTATAGATGATATTATATAGCAAACATCAAAGCTCTATGCCATGTACCTTCAGACAAAAATATTTTTTATTTTTTTACTATATGTAAATCAATCAATCAATGACCCCCTGGGCGGAACCAATTTTGACCCCAGGGCTATAATTTGAACAATCTTGGTAAAGGTTCACTTCGCAAAGTCTCATGCTATATATTTAACCTCTAGCCTTTGTCAATTCAGAGAAGAAGATTTTTCAATTCAGAGAAGAAGATTTTTCAAGTTTTTACTTTATACATATAAGGAAAAATATTGCCTCTGGGGCAGGGCAATTTTAACACTAGGGGCATAATTAAAACAACTTTAGTAGAGGACCCATAGATGATATTATATACCAAATATCAAAGCTCTAAGCCTTGTACCGTCAGAAAAGAGGATTTTTTATTTTTTTACTATATGTTCATAGTAACAATCAATGACCCCTGGGGGTAGGGCCAATTTTAACCCCAGGGCTATAATTTGTACAATCTTGCTACATAATGTTTCATGCAAAATACATTTGTATCTTAACTCTAGTCTTTGTAAATTTAAAGAAGATGATTTTTTAAGTTTTTACTATATACATATAAGGAAAACCTATGGCCCCTGGGGCGGGGCTAATTTTGACACTAGAGGAAAAATTTGAACAACTTTGGTAGAGTTCCTATAGATGATATCATTTAACAAATATTAAAGCTCTAAGCCTTGTACCTTCAGACAAGATTTTTTACTATATATATATATATATATATATATATATATATATATATATATGTGTTGAAAATCAATGACCCCGGGGCGGGGCAATTTTGACCCCAGGGCTAAAATTTTAACAATCTTGCTAGAAGATCACTTCACAATGTTTTCATGAAAAATATCTAACCTCTAGCATTTGCCAATTGCTAGAAGATTTTTTTTTAAAGTTTTAACTATATACATATAGGGAAAACCAATGACCCCCGGGGCGGGGCCGATTTTGACCCAAGGGCTATAATTTGAACAATCTGGATAGAGGTCTACCAGACAATGCCTTATGCAAAATATCTAAGCTCTAGGCCTTTTGGTTCTTTACAAGAAGGTATTTTTAAGTTTTAACTATATGTACATATAGTGAAATCAATGACCCCCGGGGCGGGCCGATTTTAACCCCAGGGCTAAAATTTTAACAATCTTGGTAGAGGTCTACCAGACAATGCCTTATGCAAAATATCTAAGCTCTAGGCCTTTTCAGTCTTTACAAGAAGGTATCTTAAGTTTTTACTATATGTACATATAGTGAAAATCAATGACCCCCGGGGCGGGACCGATTTTGACCCCAGGGCTATAATTTGAACAATCTTGGTAGAGGTCTACCACACAATGCCTTATGCAAAATATCTAAGCTCTAGGCCTTTTGGTTCTTTACAAGAAGGTATTTTAAGTTTTTACTATATGAACATATAGTGAAATCAATGACCCCCGGGGCAGGGCCGATTTTGACCCAAGGGCTGTAATTTTAACAATCTTGGAAGAGGTCTACCAGACAATGCCTTATGCAAAATATCTAAGCTCTAGGCCTTTTCAGTCTTTACAAGAAGGTATTTTAAGTTTTTACTATATGTACATATAGTGAAAATCAATGACCCCCGGGGCGGGGCCGATTTTGACCCCAGGGCTATAATTTGAACAATCTTGGTAGAGGTCTACCAGACAATGCCTTATGCAAAATATCTAAGCTCTACGCCTTTTGGGTCTTTACAAGAAGATTTTTAAAATTTATTCTTATAATTCCTTTTGGTTGCCATGGCAACCAGATTTCTGCATGGAATGAAATTCTTTCAACAACTTTGGAAGCCCTTCACCCAAGGAACAGTTCTGCCAAGTTTGGTTGAAATTGGACAAGTGGTTTTTCACAAGAAGATTTTTTAAGTTCACTATATAATCTATATAACACACACACACACAAACAAACAAACAAACACACACACACACACACATACACACAGGTGAATCGCTATATGCCACCGCATCGCAGATGCTGCGGTGGCATAAAAATAACTGGAAATAATCGTAAAATCCAGAGAATGAACATTAAATTTATCTATTTTTTCCCCAAAAATAATCAATTTTCTAGTTTTTTCCCTGTGTTAGAAACCTGTAGCGGGTCTCTGACGCAAGGCGCTTCAAATGACGGTCTCACACTACTATTTATACAATACAGCTCAAAATATTTGTTCCACGAATAGCTAGTATAATAAAGATATGAACTCCAATTAAAAACCAATAATGAAACATTGTGTATCCTAAACACATTTCATCTTTGAGAACTGCAATGAAAAACAGTAGTATTCGTTGCTTAATGCTCATATAACTAATAAGTAACTAATAAATAAACGTAAACTTAATTATATATTAAAGAGATTATGTAAATAACAGCACTAAATTGAGTTCAAACTATTTTTGGAACAATCAAAATCATTTGGTACCAAAGTTGCCTCAATATGATCCTAAAAGTTTGATATGGCATGCCAAGCTGTTATTAAAACACAATCAAATTACAGATTTAAGCCATTTAACACTTAATTAGGAGTGGCACTAATGATTTGAACTGGTATGTAGAATAAAATCATCACATAGCGACCAGCCTTAACAACCAATCAAATTCCACGAGAATACGAGAAAGCACCTGCTTCACATAGAGGGTGAAGGTCAGTATACACAAGCAGAAATATCTTTTGTTTTGCTTACAGTTACGATCTTTCTTTCTTTATATTTTGTTAATAAGGTATTTCTCTGTGTATCAGGCTAAAAATACTGTAACATAATGTTTTATAAATATCATGCAACCCCCCCCCCCCCCCCCCCCCCCCCCCCCCCCGAGAATACGAGAAAACAGGATACATCCATACCCCAATACACCCATAAACACTTTCAATATGATCTACGTAAAAAACCGAGGTATATCGAGTGAAAAAATACGAGTTGCTTCCCTTATCTTCGAGAAAAGTCGATAACGCTTATGCTAAAACAATACAAAATAAGCCGTTTTTAAACCGCTGGTTTGTTGTGATTAAATGTCCGATTTTAAAATGTATTACACCAATAGGAAGCTTGGGATTTTAGCTTTGTCCCAGTATATAATTTTACATATCTTTTGACATCAAAGTATTTACAGTGTTAGCGATTTTCCCTAACTTTACTGAGTACCTGGGACTCAGTGCTAATAGATCTGTTACGTCCCAATTCAAATGGAACGAGTCCTCAATTACAAAAATGTCAATGTTTGCATAACTTCATAATACAATCAAATTTGTGACTGTTGATGTTCGCGGATACCATTGATAGGTTGGCCCAAAACGAGGCCGAGCACTTGCTCCTAGTCTACGTTTGGGATATAAATCTGCATTGCTAATGAGAAAGGAACAAATGAAAATGAGGTGAAAGTCAAGTTCTTATAATACAATTTATTTAAAGTGAATAGAAAATCATTTTCAAGCAGAGCAAAAAAACTTAAGAGAGAATTGACCAATTATCGGGGAAAAAGTGTTTCGTCCCAGGGACTCAACAGCCCTTTTTTTCTTTCCTCCCTGGCAATTTTAGCGAGTAAATTGATATGTTTACTCAGTAAACGCGAACACTGTATTTATATTAACTGTTAAACCTACCATATGTCACTGTCAGCCCATTTTACATACGATTTATACAGCGAGATACGCAAACCAGTTATCTTTACTCGAAAACCTACTGATAAGAATAGATTGTCGTCTGATAGTTGGGGAAAGTGTTTATTGGTGTATTCACAGTATTGTGACAGCTTTACTACTGTAAATGGATATCAAAATTGAAAAATGGCATTATAAATAGGTTAGAATTGTTTATTACCATTTATTTGAAGTTGTGTAATTCAAAATTTCTTCATAATACATAACTGGTTATATTTTCACATTGAATGACCAGTGTTTTTTTTCACCAAAATATTCGGCGAAATTCGGCCCCATTCCCCCCTCAAAATAGTATGTTTTTTTCCCCTCTCAAAGCCAAATTTTCCCCCCATATGGCAGCCAAAATTTGCCTGCAATGAATACCATTTTTTTTGCATATAACTGCCGAATAATGTTTTATTTTAAGCCTGTAAGACTTACTGTTAAGTAGTGGTGCAACGATATACCGGTATATTGCAATACAGTCTCGGGTCGATACGTACCGCGGTGCAGCTGCCCTGTATTGCGGTTTTTTCTTTAATATTTATGCCGAAATAACATGAATGTAGAAACTTCAATTTTGAATCAGTAAGCAACGATTTACGACATCAAAAACAAAACATCAATGAAACATGAAAAGATTGCCGACACTAGTCGATCCCTGTGATGTATAAAGAAACGCCGCCGCGAACTTTTCCTGACGAAGCTCTTTGATCTTACCGCGCGAGTAGCAGAATCGTGTGACGTCATTTTCAGAGTGCGGCTTTGATCACGCTTTATTAAATTACACACAGTTACGCAATTTAAGTTAGGACTGATTAAAATTGTTGATTAACTGAAATAAAAAAATGGAAAAAGAAGATTTTGAACTAATTGAAAATGAGAAAGCTAAAAGTAAAATATGGGTGGAATTCAACTTAAAAAAAAAGAAAATCTACAGGAAAAATTGAGGACGGCATAGCCGTTTGTAAAAAATGTAAGATGGATATTCGCTACAGCGGAGGGACCACAAATCTAAATACACATTTGACTCGACACCACAAAATCAATCTGCAACAAGGTGCATGCAAGTCTGGTACTAGTTTGATCGCGGCAACAGCGTCAACCGTAAAGCAGCCGACAATTATGAGTTCTTTTGGGCAGACTTCCAAATACAAGCCTACAAGTCAGCGGTATAAGGACATTACGTAAGTCGTCGGAAAATTCATTGTTAATGATCTTCGACCGTTTAGTGTTGTCTCAAATGATGGATTTAAGGATATGATTCGTGTTTTAGACCCTAGATACGACCTAACGTCACGTACGTACTTTTCTGAAACTGTTATACCGAACATGTACAATGAAATATAGCTTACGTTTTACTGTTTTCTTTAATTATTTTAGTATACACTGTACCACAATACGTATCGCAATACAGGCTGTCTATATCGCAATATATCGCAATACGGGTTTGGCTGTATCGTTGCACCCCTACTGTTAAGCAAAGTTGTTTACAAATTGTTCCCAGGTATATAAGGGGAGCTACTCACGACTTCCCAACAAGTTTAACATGCGACACTTTAAATTCTGCTGTCAATATTTTAGATCCGTATATTAAGAAAAAGCAACGTATTTTAAACTTGTGTTGCAAGAGTTGCTCCCCTTTTCTACTCACCGTAAAGAAAACAATGTCAAACAAAAGTAAATCTTACAGTCATTGTATACACACTGGTCTCTTAAATATCGGTGTTCACAATGATCTTACAGTGTTAAGTGGTGTATTAAAATATGCATTGGATTCGTTTTTGTTTCTCCTCATTTGTGAAGATATAAAATTCCCCCTCCTATTGCATTTTTCCCCCTCCAAATGGCACCGACCCCCTTCCCCCAAAAGTGAAAAAAAAACACTGATGACAATTTTTATGTCGCACTGTATACAATTTGTTAACTGATTGAAAAGTGGTTGTGAAATTTTGAAGAATAGGAAAATGGGTCAGTAATGGTTTGTCTACCATACATACTAATAATTCAGGTAAAAATTCAAAAAGTTGTTGCATTTATTAGCTGAAATGATGATATTTGCAGAATTGTAAAAGAAAAAAATGTTTTATAATTCTACCGTCAGTTATTGTAGAAAAATATGTTAGCTGATCGGAAAGTGGCAGTACGGGGATATACCAAGAATTTTAAAGACGGATATTTCTGAATGTGATATGTAAACCATAAACTTTTTAATTAATTTGAAATATACTTTAGAAGTTACCTTGATTACCCCACATTTTCTGAATTCTATAAAAATGCTGAACCGATTTTCCTTTTCTTTTTTCTAAGATGGCGGGAAATGTTTAGCCTGGATATGTTCCGATTAAACACGTATTTTACCGTAAAAATAGATGGATACGCAGTACTAATAAAGTTTTTATATGGTTGAACACAACTAAATATTTTTCTTATCACATCAGCTGCAGTAGATTAATTAGATTTGAAAACATTAAGATGGAATTAAAGCCGTGATCTAAAGCTTCAGGAAAAAAAACTTATAATACCTTGTTGTGTAGATGTATTGATAAAGGGACTCAATAAACTTAATATAAAAAAAACTTTTGAAAACCAAGTATTAATTTTACATCCTACATTTATATATTACTCTGTACTGCTCACACCATTAACCAGTTTTCTTTTATGTTGAACCTTCATTAGTGTTTGAAATTATTTTTTGTCCAACAGGATAGCGGTATTTCAAATGAATCGTAACACATTTACTTTGGTAAATTGGTAAACTCTTTAGTCTAGTAAATCAAATGTTTATAAAAATAATTAAAAACACTAAGCCTGTTAAAATTTATTATCACGTATTTACAAAAATAAATTGGTCGCGAGGCTGCACCGTGCCTGACCAATTTATTTTTCTAAATACGTACTCTACATCTACATCATATGTCGGCGCAATCACACTTGATTATAATGTGACGGGTGGTGCAAGGTCAAGAAAAAAAAATATACAAGAAATGATAGAAAGTTAGAAGAGGTTGGAAAGGTCAAAAGAAAGAGATATATTAGAAAAAAAGTCTGGCCAGCTAGATTTTGCTTCTTCAACCCAAACCTCTCCGGTTACTGTGGCCGCGGCCGGCACAGCCTTCGATATCACTAGTGGGTACTTGTAGCTGGGCCCCTAATGGTGGATTAGAATGTGAGGGATGATAGCCCCTGCTTGAAGGATCAAGTCGGGGGCCTCTGCAATGGAGGCAGGTAGGCTGTTCCAGGTTGTGGCTGTACAAGGGAAGAAGGAGTTCTTGTAGTACGATGTAGGTGTGGATGGTAGATGGAACTTTTTGGAGTGGTCACTTCTAGTGCGGCTCGGGGCAGGGGTGAGATAATTGCTGACTGGTATGTCCACAAGGTCATTGGTGATCTTGAACATCATGGTCAGCTGGGCTTTGGTTCGCCGTGACTCTAATGTCTCCCACCCCAAGTGTTGGATCATGGAGGATACGCTGCTGGTGTTGTGGTAACGGTTCGTCACATCCTCTAAACCATCTTGAGCTTGCGTGTAAGGTCCTTGGTAGAAGGGTTCCAGACGGTGGAGCAATATTCAAGGCCTGGTTGCACGAGTGACATGTAGGTTGTGCTCTTGACCTGATTGTTGCTGCTGCGCAGGTTGCGTCGAAGAAAGCCAAGTGTTCTGTTGCCCTTCTTCACAATCTTGTCAACATGTTGGTTCCAGGAGAGGTTTCCAGACATATGGACTCCGAGGTACTTGCTTGTCGAGTCTATCTTGAGTGTGTGGGCTTTCAAGGAGTACGGGTATATGATGGGGTTCCTCTTCCTGTGGACCCTGATTATGCTGCACTTCTCTGGGTGGAAACTCATGCCCCAGCGTTTCTCCCACAATGGCAGCTTCTTCAGGTCATCCTGTAAAATGTGGCAGTCCTCTTCAGTGGTGATTTCCCTTCAGT
Organism: Ruditapes philippinarum; assembly: GCF_026571515.1. NCBI lineage: Eukaryota > Metazoa > Mollusca > Bivalvia > Venerida > Veneridae > Ruditapes > Ruditapes philippinarum. The sequence goes on along the minus strand of NW_026856877.1, from coordinate 42,956 downwards.
GGCGATTTCCCCGGTATACCACACAGTCGTCAGCAAAGAGCCTGGCCTTGGACGTGACATGAAGTGGCAGGTCGTTGATGAAGACCAGGAAGAGTATGGGTCCGAGCACGCTTCCCTGGGGGACTCCGCTGATAACAGGTGCTGGGTCGGACGTTGCTCCATCAACAACTACGCGCTGAGTGTGGCTTGTGAGAAATGCCTCAATCTACTTCAGGGTATGGTTTCTGATGCCATAATGATGAAGCTTGGCTAGCAAGCGGCTGTGTGGGACGCGGTCAAGCGCTTTAACTTTAACCTATACTAAAAGAGCATATTGGATTTGATGAATGTAATAGTCTCTCTAAAATCAAAGGTTATGTGTATAACACATAGTTATACCCTTTATAATGTTCAGTTAATGGGTAAGAAGTGTGCAATATACAATATTCTAACATTAGCTGAACATAGAAGGACCAAAAGTGTGTGTAAATATGCAATAAAATCACTGTTGAAAATCTATCTTTAAATATTTGACGGAACCATTAAAAATATGATGCGCTAAAAATAATACGGAAACAAATCAGGAATTTTTTTTGGATGCACAGCATCATATTCACAAAGGCATAGCATTTGATATAGAATTCCTCACATCCTAACTCCAAACAGTGAACATTTAGTGTAAAAACACTGTAGGGGATATATTATTTCTTAAATTATAAATCAGGTAGGCCTATAGATTTGTAAAAATATTTACATCTACAAAATGCCTTTCAAGAAAACTATATTAAGAACATATGAATTGTTTACAATAGTATGTGATAATATAACCATTACATACAGTACACATACATAATTATAATAATGCCAAAGAACTTGGGCTTATTTTATCCTTTTAGGAAAAAGTTATTTTTATTATAATCAGATATGTAACTAGGGAGATCTATTACGCAAGTGATTATCTATTTTATGATAGATGTACGATATGTAGACAGTGGAACCCTGCATGAAGCTAAATATCAGAATAGATTTGCCTTGCTTTCAATTTAGTACTGACCATGGATATGTCAATATCAAGATGCTAGAATTATCACAAAGACATCAGTACAGAGCTAGATAGGACATCATGAATGTGTAAAAAGATTGTTGGCTAGTAATTTGCATACATGTATTAAAATTACCAGTACCAAGTTTTAGGATAAAGGTATAATTGATATTTTAAGAACTTATACTTCCAATTTGAACATGTCATTGGAAATGCCTTTTAGACAAGTCCACTATAAGTTCACTTAATTTCTTTACTTTCATTTAGACAGATAAGGCAGCACAGCTCAAGTCTTCTAAAGTGTAAACACCAGAGGGACAAACAAAAATAATCATAGGTGGTTTAGATAAATAGGCTATAATATTTGGCAAAACATGTTGCTAATGTACACTGACAGTAGTGTACATAAATTCAGAGAAAGCTGTAACACCATTTTTGACTGGTCTCCACGGGCCTAATATAATTTTCCTAGATATTTTGAGGCCATGTTGTGCTTTCATTTAAACAGAATATAAGGATCATAATAATAATGCAAAATAATTTCTTGAATTTCGCATGGCTTAAATACTTTGTATACTATGCTGCATATACCGTGAAAAACCAGACCACGTTCAAATAACAATGTATTTCTACATCATAGATGGCTAATTTACAATGTACGTGTTTTGTTATGCATTTTGTTTTTATGAAATATTTTATTCAAATGTCATTACTTCAATAAATAGTTAAAAGTACCCTGCAATGTTACTTTATACTTAAATTACTTCTTACTATGCAGCTTTAGTGTAGCCTGGTTTCTTTGGTGGTTAAGTATTTTACATGCTCTAAATGCATTATTTAGACATTCTAACACAGGTTTACCTTTTCTAAAGGAAACATGTTTTTCATTTCCAAGTCATATTGTGTCTTTAAGTATGTTCAGTCTAAAATTGCTGGGTTTTCTTATGAACTTGTCCTCAATAACATTTTGTGTGATTATAAATTCATTATACAAGTTGCTGACAGGACATACAAAAAAATATGGCCTTCCTGGCATTAAAATAACCCTCAACTAGCACCTAGGGTCATACTTATCTCATTCAGGCTATTTTCCCCCATATATCTTGTCAGTAACTTGTATAATATTGCTAGTCTTGCATTGCCCTTTCAGACTTGAACCCAATTGAACATCTTTGGGACAAGCTTGGGAGGCATGTCTGTGCTCTTTTGCTTGCCGTTACTAGCCTGGCTGAGCTCTGGCATGCTCTTATAGTGAAAAATGGATCAAATCTCAGCATTTCAGTAAAGCATTAGGTAAAACAATGCCAAATGTATTTGACAGTACATTGGACTTAACTGTTATTGGGACTTCTTGGTCAAGATATACTGTATGCAGTTGAAATCTTTACCAAAGTAACTATTTTATATTTCCCGAAAGTTTCAGCTGAAAATGTCAATTATTAAATGAAACAATAACTTTTTTCTATTGTGATTATAAATATTTACTAGCCTATGATTTAATGATAATTTAAGTCATCTCTCTTGCTATTGAACACAATATTCTCTTATGTCAAGTTAAAGATTTGTTTGTATTACATGTATTATGTTTCCATTAATTTCAACACATGTGTATAAAGTAAAAGTATGTTTACCATAAAGTACAGTATATCAAATATGCTTAACTTTTACCCATAGGTATACTGCAAAACCCAATTTTGATGCCTTTCAAAAATCATGTCCAATGGTCATAGCTGCTAAAGGGCATTCTAATGGCACAGAAATTTTCAAAGGGGGGGGGGGAATAAGAATATACCAAAGTGCTATGCCTCCACCAGTTAAATCTTGACTATTCAATAACAAATCAATCAATTCATTACATTTTTATTGCCAAGAACAAAACATATATTCAATAACAATGTATTTTCATACCCCAACCACAACTTCTTGCATATAAATTAATTAATAATCTATTATTTTTCAGACTTTACACTGTTCTTTTTTGATTTCTTTTTACTTTGTCTTCTTTCCCGCCTCCTCTCTGTTTTAGATTTAGATCTGTTTGTATTTGGTGGCTTCTCTTCTGGTAACTTCTTGTTCTTTTTTGCATGTGTAAGTGCATCTCCTTTTGCTTCTGCAATATGCAATAGAATGTGTATAAAAATAAGCACACTAGCCATTATAATTCTATCCTTTTCTATCCTTTACTTTAAATCAAACAAGAAAGAAAAGTTAAAGAAACAAGCAAATTCGTTGAATTTATATCCCCCGCCGAGTACTGGTTATTAATACACTTGTTACTATATATAGTAACAAAATTGCCTATGATTTCAACTGATTATGAGTGTCACGTGACCTATTATGTGTTTGCGGCCCGGGGCCGAGAACTAGTTATCAGCCCGCAGAACATGTGCACGTGCACAAACTGAAACAATGACGTCATATTTTACGTCATCAAACAGTTAACTGTGAAAGTGAAAGTAGGTTGTCAGCACGAATCGCTTTATTTTATTGTGAGAGCTTAAGCGTATTTAGTACAAACACATATTTGTTACTATTGAATTTGAAGAAATAATACGACAAATTCATTCCGAAAAAAAAAATGAAAATAAAACTTGCTTCTAGATTCTACTGCTTTGAACACACAAACAGTAAACATTCTTGTATAGAACAGTAGAAGAGTACAGTAGACAAGAAATTTCAAAAGTAGATCCTATTTGTTTGTTGTTGTTTTTTTTATTTTTGTTTTTTTTTGTTTTTTTTTTAAAATGCTACTAGATCTATTAGATTTACCAAGTGTATTAAAGACATTAATACACGTCAGAGTAGGGCCAGAAGGTGATAATCGGCCCTGAATGAATAATGGCCCTCGGGTCCATTATTCATTTTGCGGGGCGATTATCACCTTCCGGCCCTCTCCTGCCGTGTATTAACCTCTTATTATTAACACAACAACTGAAGACATAAGGCTTTATTTATATATTAATCATGGCATAAACAGTAATATTCTTTGAACTTGATAAATATTCAGGGCAATAACAGAGCCATAACTTTGTGTTAAATAGTAATATCTGGAAATGCCAATGAGATGAATGCATACTACATAACTAATCAAGGGCCATAAATCTGAGTTACAAGTATCTGACCGGAACAAGGCGACTATATGCACATCTCCTCTTAGTATCCCATAAAGTTTCATTGAATTCCAGCCAGTAGTTACAGAGAAGTAGCACGGAAACGGTTATTGCTCTGGTTGTATACTGCCTAAGTTATCAAGGGTCATAACTCTAAGTTAAAATGTCTGACCCGAACAAGGCGACAACATGCGCATCTCCTCTTGGTATTGAAGGTTCCAATAAAGTTTCATTGAATTCCGGCCAGTAGTTGCAGAGAAGTAGCGAGGAAATTATATTTTTCTATATGGATACTGCATAACTAATCAAGGGACATTACTCTGAGATAAAGTGTCTGACCCCAACAAGGCAATGATATGCGCATCTTCTCTTGGTATTGAAGTTTCCCATAAAGTTTAATTTATTCCAGCCAGTAGTTGCAGAGAAGTAGAGATTTTTGCTCTATATGCATACTGCATAACTAATCAAGGGCCATAACTCTGAGTTTAAGTATCTGACCAGAACAAGGCGACAATATGCGCATCTCCTCTTGGTATTGAAGGTTCCCATAAAGTTTCGTTGAATTCCAGCCAGTAGTTGCAGAGAAGTAGCGCGGAAACATTTTTCCTCTATATGCATACTGCATAACTAATCAAGGGCCATAACTCTGAGTTAAAGTGTCTGACAGGAACAAGGCAACGATATGCGCATCTCCTCTTGGTATTGATGATTCCCATAAAGTTTCGTTGAATTCCAGCCAGTAGTTGCAGAGAAGTAGCGCGTAAACGATTTTTACTCCATATGCATACTGCATAACTAATCAAGGGCCATAACTCTGCGTTAAAGTGTCTGACCGGAACAAGCTGACGATATGCGCATCTCCTCTTGGTATTGAATGTTTCCATAAAGTTTCGTTGAATTCCAGCCAGTAGTTGCAGAGAACTACTCCGGAAACGAAATTCGGACGGATGTTCTTACCAGAGCTACATTATGGGGTTTTCATTTGTTATTTCTTTTGTTCTTTTTAACCCCACAATGCAGAAAATAACCCCACAAGAGAAACGGAATGAATGACATCAAAGACATCTATTGTTATGAGAACAATAGACCAAACCCCATAATGTAGCTCTGGTTTGTACGGACGGACGGACAGACGGAAGGACGGACGGACAACGCCAAAACTATATCCCCCTCCCGATTCCATCGGCGGGGGATAACAATAAAAATGTTATTTATTTATAACCTATATTTTACGGTCATATATCTTTGACAAATGTAATATGTTTAAAGAACAAGTCTTCTTTCATGTGTTAAACAATTGTTAGTGATTTCAACAGGCTTTAACATTAATGTCTTCATTTATAGTTATAAAACATGCATAAACAAGACCACCTCAAAGGCAGCGCAATATACACCCTAGTGTAAATTTGTTTGAGAAATAAATAAATAAATAATCTTTCAGTTAGGAAAAAGACCCAATCAAGAAACTTGTTTGACAAATTGTTTCATTTTAATCATCCTTATAATACTAAATGACTTCCAGGGTGGGGACATTTTTACCCTTGGTGCACGATTCATAAAACCAGGTCTACTGGGCAATGCTATTTGCCAAATATAGAAACTCTGAGCAAAGTCAAAATATGCAGACCAGACAAGAAATTGCTACGTGCGGATGGACAACCAGGTGGGTAACAAGATACGTGTAATAATTGATATGTGAAAAGCATCTTTATAAGACTAGCTTTGGATTGTGTTTTTTTTCATTTTCCCTAGGGAATGTACATGTATGTGTACAAGTATAAACAATACAACAAGATATGCACACATCAACTTACCTTTAGCTGGAGGTGTAATCAATTTACCAGACATTGTTGGATACTTGGTAAAAGATGAGCCAATAAGAAGTGGTTGCTTCAACAAAACTGCAAGTTCAGACTTCATCTGTTTTATGTATCTGTTCTGACGTTGCTGGGCAACATCATCACCAAGGTCATCTAGACTAAACATGGTCAAGGTCAAACAGAAAAATACTGCATCACAAACTTGATAGCATGGGACTCCGTATTATGGGCATACTTAACGTTTTCTGTATGTTTGTATTCTATTTAATTGATGTTTTTAATAATAAATATTTTGTGTGAAGCAGAACAAACTCAACTGATTATTACATTTTTTATTGAATGAGGTCAATTATCTTTAATTGGTTGTGAAAGAGCTGTTTTAGTATATTTAAGAAAAGTATTGACAGATATGCTCATTTTCATCTTACAGGAACAGTTAATTTATATAAGAAATTTGAATGAATCAATATGTTAACATCTACAGGAGATTTTCCATACATATACTACATCAAAGAGTCACTATGGCTTGTGATCATATAAAACATGTTAAATATGTTTATGCTTTCTTAAATATGTGTAAGCTTTGACTGTTAGTGAGTATAATAATGTGTATAATGATAGAGTTAGTGAGTATAATAATGTGTATAATGATAGTAAGTGAGTATAATAATGTTTATAATGATAGAGTTAGTCAGTATAATAATGTGTATAATGATAGAGTTAGTGAGTATAACAATGTGTATAAGGATAGTTAGTATAATAATGTGTATAATGATAGAGTTAGTCAGTATAATAATGTGTATAATGATAGAGTTAGTGAGTATAATAATGTGTATAATGATAGAGTTAGTCAGTATAATAATGTGTATAATGATAGAGTAAGTCAGTATAATAATGTGTATAATGATAGTTAGTATAATAATGTGTATAATGATAGAGTTAGTCAGTATAATAATGTGTATAATGATAAAGTTAGTCAGTATAATAATGTGTATAATGATAGTTAGTATAATAATGTGTATAATGATAGAGTTAGTCAGTATAATAATGTGTATAATGATAGAGTTAGTCAGTATAATAATGTGTATAAGGATAGAGTTAGTGAGTATAACAATGTGTATAATGATAAGAGTTAGTGAGTATAACAATGTGTATAATGATAGAGTTAGTGAGTATAACAATGTGTATAATGATAGAGTTAGTGAGTATAATAATGTGTATAATGATAGAGTTAGTGAGTATAACAATGTGTATAATGATAGAGTTAGTCAGTATAATAATGTGTATAATGATAGAGTTAGTGAGTATAATAATGTGTATAATGATAGAGTTAGTGAGTATAACAATGTGTATAATGATAGAGTTAGTCAGTATAACAATGTGTATAATGATAGAGTTAGTCAGTATAATAATGTGTATAATGATAGAGTTAGTAAGTATAATAATGTGTATAATGATAGAGTTAGTGAGTATAATAATGTGTATAATGATAGAGTTAGTGAGTATAACAATGTGTATAATGATAGTTAGTGAGTATAATAATGTGTATAATGATAGAGTTAGTCAGTATAACAATGTGTATAATGATAGAGTTAGTGAGTATAATAATGTGTATAATGATAGAGTTAGTCAGTATAACAATGTGTATAATGATAGAGTTAGTGAGTATAACAATGTGTTTAATGATAGAGTTAGTCAGTATAATAATGTGTATAATGATAGAGTTAGTGAGTATAACAATGTGTATAATGATAGAGTAAGTGAGTATAACAATGTGTATAATGATAGAGTTAGTGAGTATAACAATGTGTATAATGATAGCGTCAGTCAGTATAACAATGTGTATAATGATAGAGTTAGTGAGTATAATAATGTGTATAATGATAGAGTAAGTGAGTATAACAATGTGTATAATGATAGAGTTAGTGAGTATAACAATGTGTATAATGATAAGAGTTAGTGAGTATAATAATGTGTATAATGATAGAGTTAGTCAGTATAATAATGTGTATAATGATAGAGTTAGTCAGTATAATAATGTGTATAATGATAGAGTTAGTGAGTATAACAATGTGTATAATGATAGAGTTAGTGAGTATAATAATGTGTATAATGATAGAGTTAGTGAGTATAATAATGTGTATAATGATAGAGTTAGTGAGTATAATAATGTGTATAATGATAGAGTTAGTCAGTATAATAATGTGTATAATGATAGAGTTAGTCAGTATAATAATGTGTATAAGGATAGAGTTAGTGAGTATAACAATGTGTATAATGATAAGAGTTAGTGAGTATAACAATGTGTATAATGATAGAGTTAGTGAGTATAATAATGTGTATAATGATAGAGTTAGTGAGTATAACAATGTGTATAATGATAGAGTTAGTGAGTATAACAATGTGTATAATGATAGAGTTAGTCAGTATAATAATGTGTATAATGATAGAGTTAGTGAGTATAACAATGTGTAAAAGGATAGTTAGTATAACAATGTGTATAATGATAGAGTTAGTAAGTATAATAATGTGTATAACGATAGAGTTAGTGAGTATAACAATGTGTATAATGATAGAGTTAGTGAGTGTAATAATGTGTATAAGGATAGTTAGTATAACAATGTGTATAATGATAGAGTTAGTGAGTATATTAATGTGTATAAGGATAGAGTTAGTGAGTATATTAATGTGTATAAGGATAGTTAGTATAACAATGTGTATAATGATAGAGTTAGTGAGTATATTAATGTGTATAAGGATAGAGTTAGTGAGTACATTAATGTGTATAAGGATAGTTAGTATAACAATGTGTATAATGATAGAGTTAGTGAGTATAATAATGTGTATAAGGATAGTTAGTATAACAATGTGTATAATGATAGAGTTAGTGAGTATAACAATGTGTATAAGGATAGAGTTAGTGAGTATATTAATGTGTATAAGGATAGTTAGTATAATAATGTGTATAATGATAGAGTTAGTGAGTATAACAATGTGTATAAGGATAGAGTTAGTGAGTATAATAATGTGTATAATGATAGAGTTAGTGAGTATAATAATGTGTATAAGGATAGTTAGTATAATAATGTGTATAATGATAGAGTTAGTGAGTATAACAATGTGTATAAGGATAGTTAGTATAACAATGTGTATAATGATAGAGTTAGTGAGTATAATAATGTGTATAAGGATAGTTAGTATATCAATGTGTATAATGATAGAGTTAGTGAGTATAATAATGTGTATAAGGATAGTTAGTATAACAATGTGTATAATGATAGAGTTAGTGAGTATAATAATGTGTATAAGGATAGTTAGTATATCAATGTGTATAATGATAGAGTTAGTGAGTATAATAATGTGTATAAGGATAGTTAGTATAACAATGTGTATAATGATAGAGTTAGTGAGTATAACAATGTGTATAAGGATAGAGTTAGTATAACAATATGTATAATGAAAGAGTTTATAATAGGATACAGTTCCTCCTCAACATCCACACCAATCTCATCAGCTGCCTTTCTGAACCAATCATTGTGTCTCTTTGATTTCTTAAACCTTAAATAAACCATTTCAATGTCATATTTGGAGCAAAAACAAAACCCAAAACAATAAGAATAAAATAATAAGGACAAAAAGACAACACCTTCATTTTATATATATATAAAATTAAAACGATAATTAGGATTGAAATTATGACTGAAGATCTGATAAGATAGTTCTAGGTGATAATTTGTAAAAATGACAGAATATGTAACCTCTCACACCTGACATTAATGCATCTGAACAGATGAAAATCAATACACTTAAAGAAAACAGCAATATTATCTTGTATGTCAACAAAAGAATAACTGTGCATTTTCCAATTTTCCATGACAAACCCTTACTATGAAACAAGGTAGGAAAATCTATATAATAAAGAAGATTGCTGTGTAAATATTACCTGTATTCCTGTGTTTCTATTTGGCGTACCATGTTAACACGTCTTTTTATCTCAGTTACAACATTTTGTTCTACAGGAAATAGAGGCAGGTCTTCATCTACAATAAAGAAAATATATGTGAACCATTGAAGTGAGTTACATCAAAGAATCTAGTTATTTTAAACAGTGGTACATGTACATCACTTTAATTTGTTAGTTTTTTGGTTGAAAATAATCTGTTTTATAAATACTTAAATAACATTTTGTGTTTGAAATTATTTTTTGTCCAATAGGATTGCTGTATTTCAACTGAATCATAACACACTTACTTTGGTAAATCGGCAAACTGTTAATTAGTCTAGTGATTTGACTGTTTATAAAAAATAATTTAAAACACGAAGTTGGTTAAAATTTATTAGTACATATTTACAAAATTAAAATCGGTCTTGCGCAGCTGTGTATAATTTAATTATGTAAACTTGAACCTATACTAAATGTTAAAACTATGAAACTCAAGCCATTAAAATTGACCTTTCATCTGTTTTAAGCATCAAAACATCTCTATGTGAGATATAAGAAATTACCAAATTTGTTGAAATAAAACAAATGTAAGAAACATAGAATACCATAAATGAAAATAATTCTAAGGCACAAAGAATAAACAATAATGTGACAGATATTAATATTACCTTTATTGAGAGTTTTAATAATTTTTCTGTAGTTTTTCACATCATCAGGCCCAATTATCATGATACTAAGACCTTCTTTACTGGCTCTAGCAGTGCGTCCACTTCTATGTACATAATTCTAAAACATTCACAAACAATAGATGACCAAGTCTCACAAAATTGTCAAACTGGTGCCAATGAAATTACATAACATTTTAGCATGAGGCATGACTTTGACAAAGTTAAGACAAAAGTGTTAAAAATAAGTATTCAAAATGTTCAAGGGAAATAGGTAAAAGTAACTCTTTATCACAAAAGAAGTACCAATAATATTATAAACAAATAATGAAGTCTCAGGCACATTTGAAAACAGAAAAATATAAGCTTAACAGTCATATTTTAATACTAAATACCTACAGAAATGAAATATTTAGTACCCACTCATAAAACTATGTAAGCATTAACTTATTCTTAGACAACTTGCTTATGCAAAAATACAAAACCTTTAACAATAAAGAAAACAACAACAGTGAGTAGTTTAAGTCTACTTTAAATTATTAAATGTGAGGCAAACATCCAGCTAGAATACTGGCAATCAGTGATTTTACACAAGTGAATAATATGCAATGAAGGGCTATAAAACTCTTTTTATATCGCTTAAGCTAGAAAATTGCTGTATGACATAAAACCTAATCCATAACATTAATGGCAAAAGCGTGTTCACATACCTCGACTGTATGAGGAACTTGGTAATGTATGACATGTTGAACATTTGGGATATCTAAACCTCTGGCAGCAACATCAGATGCTATTAATAATGATGAAGGATTACCTAAAAACATAAACAAAGCTTAATTATAACGTACTGTGATACAATAAATATAAGAATACACACAGAAATCAGTTGTCATATATTTTACATTTTACCATGTCATCTCCTACCAAGCATTGGTATTGTATGAAACACATCAGCTTAATCTGCCAACATTTGTAGTTATTTTAAAATTCATTCATGAATAACAAAGTCATGGACCAGACACAACCAATCAATTCACAAGCATATTATGACTTTATAACTTATGACATAAAAGTGTGGCATTTCCCTTTAAACAGGAGACCTGATTATTGCATATGACACATTGTCATCATGTTCAACAGATTATGCCAAGTAATCATAAAATCCATCCAGGAGTGACAGATTTGTTGACCAGACATGACCATCTATGCACGTTTACAAAGAATTCACAGCACAACTTCAGACAAGCAAGCATGGCACAGATCTCCAATCTAAAGACTTGATTCTTGAGTGTGACACATCGTCATCATGTCCAACCAATTACATGTAATACTAATGCTGACTGGATACAACCATCAAAGTACTTTTATGAAAGTGTGACCCTGACTTTTTATCTACAAGAATCTTGGATGTGACACATCTTCTCAATGAGCTACACATTTATGCATATTCATCAAAATAAGAAACTATACAATGGTAAAGAAATGCAAAATATTGAAAAAAAATATAACAAATATTCATTTTGAAAAAATAAAACAAGCATTCAATAATGAAAATTTACATATATCAAGGTATATTTATACAATACTCACTTGTAAATTTATCTAGATTTTTTAATCTCTGTCTCTGGTGCATATCAGCATGTAATGGTAGAGGATGACACTGTAGTAGTGAAAATATAGACACCAATCGCCGTATACAATCTTTACTGTTTGTAAATACCAGGGTCCTGCCCGGGTAATGTTTCAAGAAATAATACAAGTAGACATCCTGTAAAATAAAACAATAACTTTCAGTAAAGTAGATAAAAACTTATTACATGTATAAGTAACTTATTCAAAGACTACTGGTTTCCTAGCAGATTCCATCCCCTAGCAGTTTTCCGGCCGTTTATCATTTTCGTTCAGTACAGTCTATTTTTACCGGTAAGACATCCACATTACTTCATCAATCACAGAGACATTTGTTTTCTATGCTAAACATCATTCAAAATAGTACAACGATTTACATGTTTTGAAGTTTTGCCTGTTATCTAAAGTTACATAAGAGAATATGCCACTTTCAAAAATAAGCAACACCTGGGGAATTCTAGTTTGAATATCCATGCACAATAACTAAGACCCCATTTTAGGAAAATCAATTCTTCAGAAAATATTTTTGCAGACAACATGAATAAGGTTGGGAAGTTCTGTTTGTCTGATAAAACCATCTTAACAGTGCTTTAGGGTACTGAATTATATTCAAAATAAAAAAAGGTCCGGAAAACTACTATGAATTTTTGAATAAAGGTGAAAAAAGGTGTTACATTTCAGGCATATATTCAAATTAAAAAGTAAAATGAAAGTGCAACATTAAAGACATGGCAATGCTGGACAGGTACCTAACTTTGTCCTGTCAAAGTTTTGTACCACTCCCTAGACTGATTTTTATTTTATTTGTTAAAAAGTGCGATTTGTGGCCGGAAACTGCTAGGAAACCAGTAGACATTAGTGTTGTATTAATGACATTCAACAGTCCTAACTCCCTTAAACAACACAGATGAACACTTGTATCAGCAGCTTATTCTTCAAAACATATTTCAGAAAACTGTAGAATAACAAGCATTGTTTTAAATATTTTTAATACCCAATGATAAAATGATTATCAGGAAATAATGTTGAAAGCTGTTAAAATTGTATCTATCAACTTTTCTCTATTTAAGTAAACTTGTTGGAAAAAATCTTTAAAAGTGATCTCAGGAAACAGTTTTTATGAACATACAGACAGACTGAAGGAGAATCTTAAGTTATTTTTTTAAACATCCCTGTTACCAAAATATAACATATTTTAATGCAAAATTCTTAAAGACGATATAACTCTTGAAATAAAGATGCTAGATTTATGAACAATGTCATATATGATATGAGTTTTACTTTAAGTTTAAAGATACCATTTATAGTCACAACGGAGAAAAGTAAAAAAAACAATTTTCAAATATAGCATTAACTATAATGCATAGTAAGAAACAAAGATGAAAATTAAAAAAAATATATAATGTAGGTGTTCATAATGAATGTTTATTTGAAGAAAATCCATGAAGAAAAAATTACAATGTTAAAGAATGAATAACAAAAATTCAAAGTTTAAGGAGGAGATAATTCTGGAAATATGGATTCTAGATTTATAAACCTTGTCATATTATTACGACGTGGGATTTTAAAGTAAATCCTATAAGGAATGAAGAAGTTGGAGTAAAAAATACCAATTTCTCGAAAAAAATCTAAGTTCAAGGGGAAAATAGTTCTTGAAATAGTCTTGCTAGAGTATTTAACCTTCTCACAAATGTTGAGTGATAATAAGAAACATATATATGAAGTTTGAAGTACGTACATTAAGAAATAAAGTTATTTAAAAAAAGACAACATTTTTTTCATAAAAATTCTAAGTTCAAGGGAGGTAATTCTGATAAGTTTTGTGCTAGAGTTGTAAACCTTGTCACCTATGATGTGGTTGATGACCAGAAACTTATATTTAAAGTTTGAAGTAAACACCTTAAGAAATAAAGAACTTATAGTGAAAAAGCGTAAAAATTCAAATCAGAAATCTAGAAATTCAGTCTATTTGTTGCCATAGCAACCAGAATTGTCAACATAGAAAGAAAAGAAAATGATTTGCATAATCTCCATACTGCCATCTACCCATATTTGAAGTTTCATAAAAATATTTTCAGTATTTTTTGAGTTATCACTGGATCCAGTTTATGTGTTAAATTTGCCATATTTTCAGACTATTTGTTGCCATAGCAACCAGAATTTTCAACATAGGAAGAAAAGAACAAGATTGCATTTGTGAAAAATGCTATGCCACCGCATTAATACAACACTAAATAGTAGTGTAGGAACAGATTTTTTTTTGTTTCTATACAATTTTGAAGATTGTCATAATGCATAGATCCCTAACCTATCTAATTCTTATTATCAGATAAGTGGTTAAATCTGTTGTTAACTCAATAAAAGATCAGAGTAGGAATATATCAATGCACTCTACTCTAGTGAATTTGGTGGCGAAGGTCATATTTCACACAGCCTAAATTTCATGACTACATCAAAGGACAACACAGTAAGACACTTTGTCAAAATCTAGGTCAGCTGAAATCAAAGTTCACTTTAAATCTTAATCTGTGCACATGGTTCAAATTTCAAAGCTGTACATCAAATGACAAGAAAGTAGGTCACATCATCAAAATCTAGGTCACCTGATATCACAGTTCAATTTTACAACTAAAACTGTGCACATGGTCAAAATTTCATTGCTGTACATTAAAAGACAAGAAAGTAGGTCACTTTCCCCTTGGGCAAGGCAAAATTTTGGACCCAAGGGTTTAATTCAAACCAATCTTGATACAGGTCCACCAAATAACATTTCAAGTCAAATATCTAAGCTGTAGCTTTCTCCCATTCAGAAAACATTTGTTTTATTTTTACTATGTGTACATAATCACTGACCCCGGGCAGGGCCAATTTTGAAACCAGGGGAAAATTTGAACAACTTTGGAATAGGACCTATAGATGATATTATATAGCAAACATCAAAGCTGTTTGCCTTGTACCTTCAGGCAAAAATATTTTTTATTTTTTTACTATATGTACATAATGAAAATCAATGACCCCCTGGGCGGAACCAATTTTGACCCAAGGGCTATAATTTGAACAATCTTGGTAAAGGTTCACTTCGCAAAGTCTCATGCCATATATTTAACCTCTAGCCTTTGTCAATTTAGAGAAGAAGATTTTTCAATTCAGAGAAGAAGATTTTTCAAGTCTTTACTTTATACATATAAGGAAAACTATCGCCTCTGGGGCAGCTGGGCAAATTTAACACTAGGGGCATAATTAAAACAACTTTAGTAGAGGACCCATAGATGATATTATATACCAAATATCAAAGCTCTAAGCCTTGTACCTTCAGACAATAAGATTTTAAAATTTTTTACTATATGTACATACTGAAAATCAATGAACCCTGGGGGTGGGGCAAATTTTGACCCCAGGGCTATAATTTGAACAATCTTGCTAAAGGTTCACTACAAAATGTTTCATTCAAAATATCTTAACTCTAGCTTTTGTAAATTTAGAGAAGATGATTTTTTAAGTTTTTACTACATATAAGGAAAACTATCGCCTCTGGAGCAGCTGGGCTAATTTTGACACTAGAGGCAAAATTTGAACAACTTTGGTAGAGTACCTATAGATGTTATCATTAAACAAAAATTAAAGCTCTAAGCCTTGTACCTTCAGACAATTAGATTTTTTACTATATGTATATATTGAAAATCAATGACCCCCGGGGCGGGGGCAATTTTTAACCCCACGGCTATAATTTGAACAATCTTGCTAGAAGTTCACTTCACAATTTTTTATGCAAAATATCAAACCTCTAGCATTTGTCAATTGCTACAAGAAATTTTTTTAAGTTTTTACTATAAGTTTTTACTATATACATATAAAGAAAACCAATGACCCCCGGGGCGGGGCCGATTTTGGCCCCAGGGCTATAATTTTATCAATCTTGGTAGAGGTGTTCCAGACAATGCCTTATGCAAAATATCTAAGCTCTAGGCCTTTTGGGTCTTTACAAGAAGGTATTTTAAGTTTTTACTATATGTACATATATAGTGAAAACCAATGACCCCCCGGGGTGGGGCCGATTTTTGCCCCAGGGCTATAATTTGATCAATCTTGGTAGAGGTGTTCCAGACAATGCCTTATGCAAAATAACCAAACTCTATGCCTTTTGGGTCTTTACAAGAAGGTATTATATGTACATATATAGTAAAAAACCAATGACCCCCGGGGCGGGGCGATTTTGACCCAAGGGCTATAATTTGAACAATCTTGGTAAGGATCTACCAGACAATGCCTTATGCAAAATATCTAAGCTCTAGGCCTTTTGGGTCTTTACAAGAAGGTATTTTAAGTTTTTACTATATGTATATATAGTGAAAATCAATGACCCCCGGGGCGGGGCCAATTTTGACCCCAGGGCTATAATTTGAACAATCTTGGTAGAGGTCTACCATACAATGCCTTATGCAAAATATCTAAGCTCTAGGCCTTTTGGGTCTTTACAAGAAGATTTTTTAAATTTATTCTTATAATTCCTTTTGGTTGCCATGGCAACCAGATTTCTGCATGGAATTAAATTCTTTGAACAACTTTGGAAGCCCTTCACCCAAGGATCAATCCTGCCAAGTTTGGTTGAAATTGGACTGGTGATTTTTCATAAGAAGATTTTTTAAGTTCACTATATAATCTATATAACACACACAAACAAACACACACACACACACACACAGGTGAATCGCTATATGCCACCGCATCGCAGATGCTGCGGTGGCATAAAAAGACGTGCATAATCTCCATACTGCCATTTATCCATATATCAAGTTTCATAAAAATATTTTCAGTACTTTTTGCGTTATCGCGGGATCCAGTTTTGTGGTCGGACGGACTGACAGACAGACGGACGGAGGGTAAACCTATAGTCGCCCCCCCCCTCCATTTAAACCGGTAGGGGACTAATAACTGTTATTAGATACAAAATTGTAACTTCGATCAGGAAAACTGACATCAGAAACATTCTCAGTTATCTTATTTTTTTCTAAAAACTAATATAGCAATGACAAGACATAGAGGATATTTGTTGGTTTTGCATGGAAGATTGAAATATAATTTCACTGAGTGAACACCAGATGCAATATTTTCACGAGTGGCGTAGCCACGAGTGAAAATATAATAGCTGGTGTTCACGAATGAAATCTATAGAAATCTTATATGTAAAACAAATAAATTTTCTTTTTATTTCATGCGTTTTAAGTAATTTAAGTAATTTTTATTGATTTTGCCGCGTAACGTCGCGCATTCTCCTTTGTGACGTCATTACATTTTGACGTCACATCAACAAGTTTGAAATATAGTTCTGTTAAATTTCTCTAATGTTGTTACATTTTTAACATAATGTATGGTGACATCGACTTTCTTTTCCGAAAGAAGTAAAATTTACGCATGACGGCATTTATTTTTGCCTGTTATTCCATTCAGTTTTGATTTTCTTTTCATCCGCATTCAGATATAGTCCGGCTACAGTGAAAATTATATTTTATAAATTTCACTAGTGGTTTATCAGAATATAATCATCTGATATATTACAATAAAACACTGGAAAGCATGAAATAAATACCTTTTCCTCTTTAGTACAATTGATTCTTGCCTCAGTTAATGTTTCTACTGTACCAACTTTTCTTGTTATATCAACAACCTTAGGTTTGAACTTTAAACCTGTTTTCCTCATCAAATATGCTGTAAAACAACAAACACAAGATATGAAAAATAATACACAAGTTATAAACTAACTTACCTATTAATTAAACCAGTAGAAAGAAATAATTACATAATTTTGTAGATTTTTATTATTTTTTATGATTGATTTGTGGAAAATATCTCAGGAAAGTTGAATAAATCATTATGTCTTTTTTACAATTCTTACTAATCTTTTAGAATTGCAACAGAAAAATACAAATCTAAAAAAATCCTGACCTGTTTGGAATTTGAACTCATAAAAACATCTTACAAACAAACAAAAAACACAATGCTCACAATCACTGAGTCAAAGAAATAATTCTGAGACAGAGTTGTCAGTATGTGTAGTTGTATTTATAGTAATTGAAGTATGCCCAATACTCCTACAAAACACCTCAAATTGGTTAGAACTGTTTAGACTGCATCAATTACAAATGCTATCACTTGAAAGTAACTTAATACTTGAAAGAAAAGCCATGATCATGATTATAAAACTATTAACATGCTTTTAAGATCCTAACAATAAAACAATTAAACAAGAAAAAGAATGTATGAAATATTAGTGTGACATGAAAATAACGTATTGACTTACTAAGTTTCTGTTTTTCATCCCACTTTTTCTTCTTTTTCTTCACTATTCTTTGTGGCCCTGAGTGAATTAAAGTGAGTGTGGCTGAGAATACATATGTATGTCGGTTATGCCTGTTTGGATCTCTGAAATTCATGAATTTTTAAAATTACAAGTATGTTATTTTAACAAACTTGAATTGCAAAATTATAAGGGAAAACATCAATTATTCAAAGGGACATCTTGGAAGATTTTTTGGCAATTTTTTTAAAATAGACTGGAAAAGAAACATACTGAATATTATTTTACATTAAACTACAAAATTAAGAAATTTATCATTTTTATCAGAAGATATAAATTGTAAAATACAATGCAAACCTCTTCATTTTCTCAAGAAGTTTGGCCAGCTCCTCATAGTGACCTTTCTCTGTCATTCTATCTGCCTCATCAACCACCAGGTGGCAGGTCTTCTCTATCTCTGACAGGTAAACTTCACCCTATATAATATACAGTGTTATCAATAACAATAATTCACCCTATATGATAATTATACAATGTTATCAATAACAATCATCACATTATTTGACCCAGTTATCCATTAAATTTACACCTGGGTAATTCAAATTTGACCATTTCTTACTTCAGTCTTCAGTTTTAGGTTGACCCTATACCTATAAAAAAAGGCTGAAGCAAATTTTGCTTCATTGATGTTGGAGCTGTTAAAATGTTTAACATAGTACAATTCAGTATCTTAAACTGAAGTGCCAAGTTCTACACTGAAAATGGGTTTCTGAAGAACATACAAAATTAATTATTTAAAGTGGATTGGTCTGCAATGGGCACATTTTCCATAAGTATTTAAAATATTGATAAAATAAGAGAAACATACTGTTTGGATATTCTAATAAAATATTTCTTGACAAAATAATGTTGATAAAGTTCTAAGTGATGTGGTACAAAATATTTATATGATGAATGATTTTATTTTGTACTAGAATAATTTATTATCTGCTATATGCAGAAGTTGTATTGGATGATGTATGCACAACATCCATATATAATTATATCATGGTTTGCTGTCTCATATGATACTAAATACTTTCTATGTAACTAGTATGCCTTATTCTCATCGATTTGTGACCTAAATAAATGTCTGGTATAAATACTTCTGCAAGGACATACACCATCCAAAAACTACACAAATTTTATTAGACACTAGATTTGACAATTCTATCCAATCAAAATGCGTTATTGAACAGATGTAATTGTGCTTACCCTACAATCAGCTGATGACCTAATTACTTTAAAATATTCGATATTGATGTTATAATTTATCAAACACACTTACAATTAAGCCAAAAAAAAAAATCATTATGCTGTAAGAATTTACTTAAGACTTTGAAACATATATTGATCAGATCGGACTGAAAATAACCATGCGAACATTTAGTGGTGTGAGTACCTATATTTTGATGACGTTACAGGGTGAATCGGATTTCACGAATCGATGGGTAAGCGTCCAGCTGAGCAAGACAGTCATGGTTGACATGTTCAGATGCTCTTATCTTTGAGTGGTTGTTTTTAGAAGTAATTTAAAGTTTTGAACTTTTAGATAATGAATTTATTTAACAGATGCACTAATTGCACTGTATGTATGTCTGATATTTGTTGTGCAAGTGCAATTTTTCAAAATAAATGTTATGAATCGACGAGAGAAAAGCAGAATGGTTCTGCAGACCCTCCACATACATGTGAACTTTTTTTGATGATCAAGTGGGAGATTTTTTTTCAAAAAGAGGGAGATTTTAGAATTTGCAATAAAGAAAGAAGTTCTGATACCAAAAAGAGGGAGATTTCTTTAATTTGTGAAAATACCCCTAAAATATGGCTGCAGAAAGTGGGAGTCTCCAGCTAAAGATGGGAGAGTTCACATGTATGCCTCCATTATAAAGCAATTCACTTCAATTATAAAATCATAGATCTTTGTATTAAAAACTTGTCTTATCTTCTTATACATTATATCAATGATTCTCATCATCAATACTCATTTGAAATATACAAATATTTCATAGAGCCCCACATTACCAACACCCTGTTTTATGACCAATCTGTTATTACGACAAGTTTCGAAGAACAAAATTACTTCTTCTCATTTCAATGGTCTTTTTATGTCAAACCGACATCACATCACTATTACATACATCAAATCACAATGCTACATGTTAATGGACCCATCATTCAGACCTCCCCTGGATAGTCAAATTACACATGCCAATACTGATTGTCTATCAACTTGTTGTAAGGTCTTTTATCATTTACCTGTGTTTTCATGACATCAAAACACTATATCAAAAAGTGAGCTTGTCCGAGTATCTATGTAAAAGCCCTTTCTTTACTGATTGTTAACAAAAGATTATTTGTTGATTATTTAAGATATGCTGTTTGAAAATTATGTTGTTTGTAATTTTTTTTCTGTAATAAAGAATAATTACATTTCACTTTATCATATGTTAACACTATGCCTCACACTAACATTAATTGACAATCAGAATTTAAGACCACCTCACTACTATGATCATTTTTCTTCAGACAGAACCACATGTATTATTTTGGGATACTAATGTACATGAAATCTAATGGAACTAACATGTCTTAATTTAACAAATGAAAGTGAATTTACACATATGGTCAATACAACATACCTGACTTGGTGATAAAATTAATATAAATTTATGATTCAATAGTACCTGTTGAATAAGCTCCCAGAGTCGACCAGGTGTTGCTACTAGGATATCAGGACATTTCTCCAAAATTCTCTGCTGCCTTGGCATAGCTAGTCCCCCTACAATAGCTTCTACCTTAAAATATATATTATCCATTTATTATAAATGTCATTAAACCAAACGAAAACTTCTTATTTTAACAATGATTTAAGCATTCAAAATATTCTTTACAGTCATATAAAGTTTTGGGAGATTTACAGAAGTTCACATCTTCCTTTATATTCAATTAATATTTAGTCTTTTGGTGCACATAAAATCTCTGAATAAAATTAATTTTCTAAATTAATTGACCTAAAGAAGATATGTGTCAATTTACTAAAATTTAACAGCATTAATGACAGTTTAACACTACATGGATGCAGTCAGGCCAAGCTTGTCCGTGTCAATAACTTCTAAAGTTCTATACAGAAATTACAGTATCTCAGCATTTTTATTTTTGTATACCCTAGACAAGCAATGAACACTTAAAAAAAATCAAGCAGGGCCTTTCTAACAACTTTTCAATGTAAACGTTAAATAATCTTTACTCTTACTGTTATATCAGTGTATTTGGCTGCTGCTCGGAGATGATTTTTCACTTGTATAGCCAGTTCTCTGGTAGGTTCTAGTATCAGTGCCCGTGGGTGTGTTGCCTGGTATTTAATTACCTCTGGTTCCTCTAGCCAGCTGAAATCTACATCCTTTATTACCTTCACACAACCAATACCATCTTCCTGTAAGATAATCATTTATTATCAAATAGCCTGGCAAAATTCTTACAACATAAATCTGGATTTATAAATAAGTTTTTTCTTTCCATTCTTGTTTCCTTTCTATACAAGCGAAAAAACACAAGATTTTTTTCCATTTCAATTAGCATATATGACAAAACAAAACTTGAAAAGGTAAACCTTCATGACATTTTTATCCTATCACTATTCACAAGCATTTCTTTTTTATTTTTCTTTTGACCTCTGACCTTTTCACCTTAAATAAGTATCAGAGTTGAACTTTATGTAATTACAGGTTACAGTGACCGTTACCTAAAAATGGCTGTGACTGGTCAAAATAATCAAAGAGCATCCACATATAAATAATACTGTAAAGGATTTCAGATATCAACTAGACTCGAGTATGCACTTCTATACAGTATATATCTTTTATTTTCACACATCAGCATAAAACAAAGTGATTCTCTGAAACAAATGATAAAGTAATAAACTAATACATTCATTTCTGATATAAACTTAACAAATAAATAATAGAATAGAATAATTAAATAATTATTTCCTATGATGAAGAATCTTAATAAACAGAAGTACAGTTAAAATCCATAAAATAAATAATCGTAACAATTGATTAAAATTAATAAATACTTCATTAGAAAATTCTTCGTCATAGGAAATAATTATTTAATTATTCTATTCTATTATTTATTTGTTAAGTTTATATCAGAAATGAATGTATTAGTTAATTACTTTATCATTTGTTTCAGAGAATCGCTTTGTTTTATGCTGATGTGTGAAAATAAAAGATATATACTGTATAGAAGCGCATACTCGAGTCTAGTTGATATCCGAAATCCTTTACAATTCTCGACTATAATGTCTTTCACATCGAAACCTTTAAAATACAGTTTCAGCTTTAACGTTTAACGCCGCTACATATAACGTAAGTTACCTTTTAAATTCATAACAAACAATTACGTCAAAATGACGCGCTAAACTATTCAGCGCGTAACGTTAAATAAGTTGGCGCCAAACAACGCTTAACGTAAGATATATATTATATATTTTAATTAGAATCGGTAATAAACGATTCTTACAAATACATTTAACTTTATAACTTGAGGTTAATGACCATAAACAAAAACTTAACCAAAAAGTTTTATGAATACAGATGTCAATGCCAATGCTGACAAGTGGGGTCATGACAACAGCTCCACCTTTTCTTTGAAAAGTGCAACAAATAAGCAAATGGATGAAAAGAAACTGAAGTGCCATTGATGTTCATGTTTTGTACTCAAAGTATGTGTTACCTTTACACCTTCCATTTCTTCCTCTGATGATTCTCCTTCAACTTTTTCAGAAGTTTGTTGTTCATTACTATCACATTCATTTTCACTATCATCGTCACCCTTTTCCTCATCATCAACATCATCTATTTCAGAATCATCGTCATCACTACTTTCATCCTCTTCCTCACAATTACCACTGTCTTCCATATTTTCTTCATCATCACTAATGACTACATCAGCACCATCATCATCACTATCATCATTATCTTTATTGTCCTCGTTATCATCAATGTCATCATCACCATCATTATCACTATTTTCAGTCCCTGTTTCTGAATCCCCAATACCTCCATTTTCTATGTAACAAACAAAACGCAATCAAGTTATAATATGCAGAGTTAAGATACAAGTAAGTTCATACTATTCATACTTTTAATTAGGGTTAGGATAATTCACATAGATTTTAACTAGATTCAGCTCAGTTTTATAACTTTTATATCCAGAAATATTGAATAAAACTAGAAATGTGTCCATAGGACACGAATGCCCCCACACGCCACTGTTCTGTCAATCTTATGACTCTAGGTCAAATATTTTTTGGACTACATGTGCCACAAGTTGAAAACTAAAAATCAACAAAGGGCCATAATTCTGTTAAATTTGGTCGCAGCGAAAATTCCTTCCTTAACTACCATCTACACATTAAGGTTGTTCATCCCTGGAAGTTTAAGCAAAATCTGCCATCCGGTTTAAGAGGAGTTGCGTTCACAAAATTTCTACATAGTATATAATGAAAAAATCAACAAAGGGCCATAATTCTGTTAAATTTGGTCGCAGCGAAAATTCCTTCCATTACTACCATCTACACATTAAGGTTGTTCATCCCTGGAAGTTTAAGCAAAATCTGCCATCCGGTTTAAGAGGAGTTGCGTTCACAAGATTTCGGGACGGACGGACAAGTGCAACGCTATATGCTCCCACTTTGTGGGGGCATAATAAAAAAAGCTGGTTTTTGAATCATCATGAATCGATTCATAGTGAAAACATCACCTAAACTAGGAATGTGTCCTCACGCGACTGATGCCCCGCATGCAGCCAAAATTTTAGATGTTATTATATTTAGTTTCAAATTTGTTTGCACAAACTTTTTTTCGTTTTAAGCTCAAAGCCCTTAAAACTATCCAATGTTAACACAAACTATTAACATGCAATGTTCAAGAACTGAAACTTTTCAGTGTTAACCTATTATAAATTGCATAATACCTATTTGTAGCCAAAAATGCCTACATACATGTCCACAAAAGTATGAGTGCTGAAACTGAAAATTCAAAATTTTTCCAACATTCAAGGGAGATTACTTTGTCCAAAATCATTGAACCACGCCCAAATTCAAACTTGAACTGCTTATTCCTAAGATGTATCTATATGCCAAATTTTAGTTGAATGTGAGATAATGAACGGAAACTTAAATATCTGATTTTTTTTTCAAAGTTCAAGAGGGATAACACTGTCAGCTATCATCAAACCATGACCAAATTCGAAATTGACCAATGCATTCTTATGACATATCCATATCTTTAATTTGAGTTGAATATGTACAACTGTTGGGGAGGTTATGAATGGAAACTGAAAATTTCCTCTTTTTTTTCAAAGTTAAAGGGTCATAACTCTGCCAAAAATCATCGAACCATGACCAAATTCGAACTTGACCTGTGCATTGATTTGACCTATCCATATGTCAAATTTGAGTTGAATGTGTAATACCTTTGGGGAGATAATGAATGGAAACTGAAAATTTCATATTATTTTTCAAAGTAAAAAGGGCATAACTCTGCCAAAAATCATCGAACCATGACCAAATTCGAACTTGACCTGTATTTTCTCATGACATATCCATATGTCAAGTTTGAGTTGAATGTGTAATACCCTTGGGTAGATAATGAACGGAAACTGAAAATTTCATATTATTTTCAAAGTAAAAGGGGCATAACTCTGCTTAAAACCATCGAACCATAACCAAATTCATACTTGACCTGTATTTTCTCCTGACATATCCATATGTCAAGTTGAGTTGAATGTGCATTACCTTTGGGTAGATTATGAACGGAAACTGAAAATTTAATATTATTTTCAAAGTAAAAGGGGCATAACTCTGCCAAAAATCATCGAACCATGACAAAATTCGAACTTGACCTGTATTTTCTCAAGACATATCCATATGTTAAGTTTGAGTTGAAAGTGTAATACCATATGAGAGATAATGAATGGAAACTGAAAATTTCATTTTATTTTCAAAGTAAAAGGGGCATTACTCTGCCTAAAATCATCGAACAATGACAAAATTCGAACTTGACCTGTATTTTCTCATGACATATCCAGACCTGGGGTAATCATTAATCGTAATCATTGATTTTTTAATTGATTACATGATTACACTGTAATCATCATGTAATTGATTACCTTGTCCAAAATTGATTACATTAATTGTAATTAATCAATTACAGCTTAAATTCAGTCAGTAATTATGATTACTTTTTGATTGACATTGATTACTTCCAGATTTAACAGGAAACTATTTAAATTCAAAGGATTTCTTTATTTTACAGTTCAACTTTTGTTTTATAGTTATACAGTAAAAATCCTCAATTAAGACCACCATTTAGATAGGAACAAAGTGAATATTCTTATCATTGCTTACATACTTTAAGACCATGGTCTATTTTAGTCATTTTGTATGAACAATATTTGAATATGTATATTTACATGTACCTATAAAATTAAATACATTATAAAAGACGCTATAAAAGAATGCTTTGATATTTAATCTGATGAAAGGAAAACATAATATCTGAAGAAATTGAACATTAATTTTACGGTATCACTTATAATATGATGTACATAAATCAAATAAAAATTTAATTTTTCAAAAAATATATATGTTGAAAGCAACAATGTAGCACTCTTAAATTTACCTTCTCACCTTATTTCATACAATAACCCAATAATAATAGTTTTTCACACCTTGTGAAATCAAGTGTCATGATAAAGAGCATTCAAGCAGATCATAGCAACAAATTTAAGATCTAGATAGGTGTTGACTTTAATATCAGTGGTCTCAATAGTTGGGTCACATTAAAATTAAACAAAAATTTGGACTGAATATGGTGGTCTTAGAGGTGAATAAGCAGGTGGTGAAATCTAGATCATGAAACCATTGACTTGAGAACCTTTTTAAAAACGGTCTTAATAGCAGGGTGCTCTTAATTCTGGGGTGGTCTAATGTACATTCAATGTAATCAATTATCAATCAATTACTCTGTTAAAGTAATTGTAATTCAATTGATTACAGAGACAAGTGTGAGTAATCAATCTTAATCAATTACAATAAAATCTGAAAGTAATTGTAATTAAATCAATTACTGATCAATGTAATCATCCCCAGGTCTGGATATATCCATATGGCAAATTTGAGTTGAATGTGTGCAACCGTTACTAAGATAATGAACGGGGTAACACTATATGCCCCTGCCATTATATGGCGGGGGCATAAAAATAACAATACATAATTTATGAGGGTAAATATTTATCCAACAAACTTATTTGAAGGGATAATAGGTAAAAAACTGCAGTCATATATGCACATAAGGTAACTGTTGGTATGTAGCTTGATAAACCTCAATACATATAATCTAAACTTTAAATTTCTGTAGAAAAAGAAAGAAGGACCTAACACATGCACTTACTATTTAAACTATCGTCTGCCTCTCTTTTTTTCTGTTCTAAAATGAAGTGAAGAACTGGTATACCAAATGCTAATGTTTTACCACTTCCCTAAAAAGTAGAAAAATAAACTGATGTTAGACTTCTTGCTAAAACATAAAGTTAAATCCAAATGCAGCACATAATTTCCTTGATAATTTGGTTGACAACAATACATGTGTGCCTAAAGCACTTTATTCTTTGCCATGGATAAGAAATTAATGTGAAATAATTGCCTGTATCTTTGAAAGAAAAAGGCAGAACTTTTACATAATCTGATCCTAAATGAAACCCATACATTTGTAGCAATAAGCTTGTTACAATCTTATGCTACAATACAAGAAACGAAATGCCACTTACTGTTTCCGCAGCTCCTACAATGTCCATTTTATCTCTGATAGCAGACGGCAGGATCTGACTCTGTATTGGTGTTGGCTCTCTAAATCCCTGACTCTTTAGGGCCCATAATACCTCTTTTGGTACAAAAAGATCATTCCAAGCGTCCATTCCTATAGGATAAGAAATTAAAAACACTGTATAAAATTTAGAAGTAAAAAAAAAATGCTGCTAGTGGCTTTTGTCCGACATAAAGAATCATATTTAGATGATTTTAGATTCCATTTTAGTGGATCATACTTAAAACATTTTTTTAATATTCAAGATCAAACAACACAAAAATATTGCTCTAAAGACAATAAAGAAAATAGAACTTTTAGTAACAGACAATCGCAAATATTTAATCAATGATATCGATTGCTCTGGTTAAGAGATTATAATGAACAGACTCTAACCTTTCAATGTTTTATCAACTGGTTCACCATGCTTGTCTTGTTTATTTTCTTCATTGTCATTCACTTTGTCCAATGGTTCCAACTTAATTTTCTTCACAGGATTATCTTTTTCTGTATCTAGAACATAAAAACCAATCATGTAGTCAGAGAACTGGCGTCTGGCATATTATATACATCAAGCTTAACCTAATTTACACTCAACTGTGATATAAAATTCATAGTACTTTCATTAATGAGTCTTTCAGGCAATATCTCTTAATTACAAGGAATGCTGCACTTTTACTCAGCAGTGATTTCTTATAAAGAAATATATATTATCTTCTTGTGTGATATAAATGGAATGATTAAAACAATCTGTACTGGCATGCAAGCAGTTCCCATACAAAAATCGTAGTTACTTAAAAAAAATATTTTTTATTAAGCCCACTCACCAAAAAATTGAATGTTACACACTTGCACTTAGAATAAGACTGATTCAGATAGCCTGTACATTAGTATTTAAATCATAAGGCAATACAACTTTTTTGTAAATAAATCTCTAGCTAAAGAACAAACTTACTATCAGTATTTTTCCTTTTTGCTCCTTGTGTTTTTGTTTTCTGATTTTTTTCTTGATTATCATTTAAATTTTCAGATAACATTATTTCATTAACATCTTCCACAGTCTGATGTTTTCCTTCTACCAAAGATTTTTTCTCATGTTTCTTTTTCTGTTTTTGCTTTTTACTTTGCACCTTTTTGTCTTTGGTTTGAAGTGTTTTATCTTTGCTGTTACTTGTGTCATTATTTTTTCCTTTACTTTTCTTCTTCTTTTGGTTACCATCTTTCTTTTTTGTTTTTAAGGTTTCTGGTGATTCAGTATCTGCATCATGACCTTGCCCTGTCTCAACAAAGGTCTTTCCTTTCTGAAATAATAATATATGAAACAAAACATGATTATGCATTGTGAAAAAAATATGCTATACCAACCCCATTATACAACACAAATAGTAGGAACACAAGTGGTTTAGTTTTTGTTTGTTGTCAATACAATAAAACTTATAGCTGTATATCAAATAACAAACAACTTTTTACTATATACATATAAGAAAAAACCATGACTCATGACCCATTAAAATACAAATGTATATTAGAACATTTACACATAATGAGAAAGACAATTTAATGAAGAAAAAAAAATTCTTTATAATTCTGACTAATAAATATTATGTCTTCCCAGATTTGACTTTCAATCTAAACAATCAAGGTACTGCCATTTAAAGAACAAAGGAATTGTGAATGTGAAAGTGATTACAATATCATAATGTGTTTTAAGATAAATTGATACAATTGTTCACACACTAAGTGATCTGACTTCAAAAGATTGGATATAATAAAATAGCTTATTTTCTGTCAAATTTTCAATTGAAATTTCAAGATTAGAATGATATTTTCAAAATATTTATATACTAGATGCCCAAGCGCAACATGTAAAGCCCGCTGTCACTTCTGACCTTGAGGTATGACCTTGAGCTTTGACCTAGTCAAACGGTTCAAATGATATGCCATCTCATTATGTTGAACATTTGAGCCAGGTTATTTGAAATTCCATCATCTAGTGATAGAATAATGGTGAAGACAAGCTGCTTGAGACCATTTTTTAGCATTTGACCCTGAAGTAAGACCTTAACCTTTGACCAAGCCACATGGTTCTTGTGCGCATGCCATCTCATAATGTTGAACATTTATGCCAGGTTATTTGAAATTCCTCCCAGAGTTATGGTGCGAAAAGCTGTTCGAGACCATTTTTTGGCATTTGACCTTAAGATATGACCTTCACCTTGCCAATGGTTCTTTCACATGACATGCCATTCCATTATTGTGAACATTTGTGCTTAGTTATTTGAAATTCTGCCTTCTAATGACAGACTTACTTCCCGGACAAGCATTGGACAGACGGACATGATCAAAGTTTGGTATTTAAGTGACTAAACTTTTCTTCTCTCCATAGTTCTTTTAGCCACGTAAGAGACAAAGTAGCATGAATTTGGAATCAATCTGTACAGTACTTCATTTAACCAATATAGCAGACAGGCAAAAATAGATTGTTGTTTCTATTTTACATTAAATTTATAATTACATTGTTTGAAAGTTTTTGTTAAAGACTGAGCATGAAATTGATAGAAAGTTCGGTAAACTTTTGACTAAAGCTTGAAAGACAAGACAATAGACATCAGGGATTTATTTTTTGGGGCTCATTTTATAGCCGTTATTGGGTCATATTCCCAATTGAAAATAGTATGTTATTTTCCCAATCCACAGGAAAAAATTCCCAATTGAAAGTTACAAATTAAAAAATTGAATAAAAATTCTAAAATCTTTGCAAATAAGGGCTTCTTCACTGTAATAGTGCTTAAATCTTTGAAGATGCCATCATAGACAGTAATTGTTTGCATCAATTTAATCACTGCAAAATTTCAGTCATGCACTTTTCCCCAATGTTTAACAAAACACCGCCGAAATTCCCAATTCCATGGGTATGGGTCGTGTTCCCAAAATCCTGGAAAAAATCCCTTGACATTTTTTGAAATTTATGCTTTATGAGCTGCATTTAATGAAAACAATGTCAAAAAATAACGTCAAGATATTAGGTAAAACTTCAATTTTGTATTAGAGCACAGGCAAGCCCCGACTTTAATCCAATATAACTAGAAGCCTTTGATACTCTACAATGCAAATGTGTAAATCTTTTTTGGGGGCTGGACTGTGCTGATACTTTAATTTTCTTTTTGAACCCAAAAAATCTTGAATTTTCATAATTTTGCTTGAAATAGGGGTATTTCAATTGACCATAAATCATACTAAATGTAAACATATGACTGAAAATTTATATGTTTTAAAACAGGTTAAGGATTGAACTTATAAATAAAACCGGAAAACAAAACATATGCATAACTCTTTACATAAACTTTTGGTGCAGCATAATTTTTTTTTATCTTTATGGAAATGCAATGCTCATATTATTCTCTCTTGTACAGAGAATCATTTCCTGTTTACTTTATATGTAACATTGATTTAAAGAATAAATTTTTTATGCATTCTTACTAGAACCCTGGCCTCGTGTGTTCATACGCAGAAAGTCCAAGCGGGGCCTCTCGCGAGGGCTGTAGCGCTCTTAGATAACATGTATGACGCTTATCAATTCAAATGATATCAAATTAAAAGTAAATGAAAAATTCAAAAATATATATCCTATACCTAATGAACAGTGAAAAAATCCTTAGTTAACTGGGCGCCGCCATTTCAAAATCCTTTTGAGCTAAATATAGATATCAGAGCGCTTTTAATGAGCGTCTTCATAATTCAGGCTAGTGCTAAATAACACTTCCTGTGAAAAAATGATGTACAAAATCAGAAAATAAACATGCATTTCATTGATAAGAACTATATAGTAACGATTATACATATAAAAAGTTACTTAAACATATCCTTTTTGATAAATTAGCACAGAAAAAAATAACGTTAAAATAATAACTGTGATAAGAGATAAACAGGCGGACAGGATTTTCCAAACACAGATGCATGCGCAGTGGTCCCCCTTAACGTTCGGAGATTTTCGGAATATTCCGAGCGCTCCGATAATAGGTTGAACACCACCAATTTATTTGTTTTGTTTACGGTACATATGTTTACATGCATTTACTAATGAAGTGTAAGAAAGATCTGGTTTACATGTACACTAAACATGTTTATATGCTAAAATCATAATTCATAAGAGCTCTCCGCGCAATAGGCAGCACCTAATTTCATATTACAGGGTATTCCGATAATAGAACAATCACAACTTTTTTGCTAAATACTAATTGTGGAGGTGCTCTGAGTTAAAACAGAAACGGTGCATGAAATACAAAATGACACTTTTTAGTTCTAAGACTGAAAATGCAGCTGAATTTACAGCAATGTCATTCAAAGCATGTAAACCATAACATCTAACTTCAAATTTTTCAAACTTCTGCTGTTAACTTAGAAAGATTTTAAACATTAACAAATGACAAACTGTAAACTCAAAAATTATTAATCTCGATAGTCGCGAAAACTAACGTTAATATCTCGTATACTAACTTCTCTTCCTTTCTTTTTCTTGGAACCTATTATTTCGTAATCTGTCAATTCTTGAAAACTAATCAAGCCCTCTAGATCTTCTTGGGAAAATCCAGAGGAGTCTAAATCTACAGTTTTCCAAGGTTTCTTTGCTTTCACGTGAAAAGTAGCCATTTTGATCTGAATCAATCAAGCGCATGGTCGGGTTCTATGGTACTAAAAACAATTTTTTCCGTCCGCGTTCCATGCGGGTTGCTCTCCTTTGAGGTCAGTATTTGAATTGATATTCAAATAAATCCTACACTAAAATATTTCATGACCCAGATCTCTGCCAGTGCTCCGTGACACCATTTCCTATTTCTGTTATATGTATCGATACATTGTTTCTTTTTTGTGGTGCGATTATGACGTAATTGCATAGTTCTGTGGATAGTCAGGTGGATGCCAGTGACCAAGCACCTCTGCCTTCAACCTTCTAGGTTTGCTGTAGGGGCTGAACCAAGATCCCGCTTTTAAACACAAGATTACTTTGCCCATAGCTTGGGTCCTGTTCACTGGTGGGCCATGGAAGCCACATGCTTTAGACCAGACCCCTCTCTGGACCGAGACTCTCTACATCTACATCTTACTGCTTCAAAATCGTTTATGATTACACTAAGTAGAGGTGTTTGTCCGAAAATAGCTGTTAAAACAAGTATGTTAAGTACAAACTTATAGGTAGAAGATAAAAGCAAGTTTGAAGAAGAATACCAAGACTGAGATAAAAAAATAAAATAAAAACAAAGTTAACTTAAAACTGGTGCTGTAGAAAGGATGATGCCCGGTAAAGAGATCTCGTACATAATGTAGAGAGAAAGAACGCCCATAATGGCAACATTGAAACATGTTGCATGGTCGGTTTGTTGGAGCCTGACAAAGTTGTTTATCTTGGAAATAACAACAGTTATTTTTATTACAATTACGTCGCACAGGGGCAACAAAGATAGTATCTGCGCCCAAATAATTTGCCAGATACGGCACTGAAAAAGTAAAAATATCTTATTCTGAACAAAAAATAACAATAAGAATGGATCATCAACACAAAATCAGCTTACTTTCCCGATTTCTAAGTCAGATATAAAATTAATTAAATCATACGTGCAGCTACCTCCTATAGACTCGATTAGGTTTTAATAGAGAAAATCACCAAAGGCAATTACCATTAATTTACAATGTAGGTTGATAACATATACTGCCGCAAATTGCGCCGAGAATATTAAAATTTTATTTTCCAATTATTCTTAAGACTAAGACATTAGTTTGTTTTGAAGTATTATATATTATATTATCTATATACTTGATTTTACCGAGGAAAAAAAGTACGTACTACATGTATGTTTACATGACATTTGACTTTAACTTCCTATGGCTGGTTTGCAGTTTTAGTAATTAAGAAAATGTAAAAACAAAGATCTACGAAGAAGGGGTTCAATGAACGCATCCGAACACAACCCAGCGACACAGGACCACAGGTAAGAAGTCCAGGAGGACACCAAACGATAAAGAAGAGAAAACACAATGGCAAAACACGGATCGGGTGTTATAAAAAGGGAAATGATTAGGTCTCCGAATTTTCGATCAGTTGTGTTGATAGTAGGATGAAATGATTGAAAATTTGATGATAAAAAAACCTTGTTGCAACTTGATGGCGTTAATTAAAGTTACATTAAATAAATTCCATAAAAACAGAAATAGCAACATTTCATTAATAAATTGGGTTTCATATCGACTCCAAATCTTATTTTGGTGTCCACACAACCATAATGAGTTTCATAAGCATAAAAAATGGACAACCTCATTGTGGCGAAATCGGAAGTACAATATCTGTTTGCATGAGAAACTCCGCCTTCAGATCATCCGTACATCAATATTAAATCAACAAACATGACTATAGGTAGCAGTCCTAATTTAACGGTATATTTCTGCATTGTAACAGATGTTTTCATACAAATTTAATCTTTTTTATGAGATGATTACTTTTTACTGAACCTCAGGCCTAGTGCACCGTGTAGTTAAACGGTTAAAATGTGTTTGCACAAGAAAATCTCATATTTGTTGTGTTCCGGATAACAGCTATAACACTGTGACGTAGCGCATACACAAGCTGATTATAATCTTCATTTGCATGTTAAAATTCGTATACGAACATTAGTGTTACCGTGGGGTTTTCCCTTTAAAATCCTTATTTATGAACAATATTCGATGAGATTTACAACAATACTGTTAAACAGGTTAATGAAAATGTAGAATGTTTGATTTTTAGGCCGACGGCAAAATATTTTTACATATTTATTTAATGTAACTTTAAATATCAACAAAATATAACGTGGTTAATACAAATATATTATAAAAACAGTAGTAAGTCTGGAAAATTACACCATTTCTTATCTCATTTTCCCCCATTCTTTTGGAAGAGATACCCTTCCAAACCCATCCCTCCATAATCAAGAGGCGCAACTTGTTGCTCCAATATCAAGAACCACGAGACGCACCTGATTTCTTATTATTTATAAGATTTTACAGATGATAGCTGATTGGATTTTGTGGTATTGCCCACGAAATTAAAAATTTTCTAAGAAGATCACAAACACGGTCTAAAACTTATGATGGAAAACTGGACTAGAAATCAGAAAATACATGAAATTTAGTGGAGGTAACCTCACCAATTGAAACATACAAATCAAAACTATTTCTTAACAAGACTTTAGTTACTTGTCGATTAAAACCTTCAGAAAGTCACGCCGGAAAGTTAAATGTTATACACCCTATGAGGAGGATACCATGTAAAGGTTCAATAGTAGATAAATATGTCCGTGCAGAAGAAATCGTTATCGAAGAACCCATGAATCTGTCCAGCACAAAAATAGAGAAAGCAAGAATCCCTAAAGAAAGTCCAACACAACATAATTGAAAATGTTGCAGGTTCGGTTTGATTGAGCCTGTTCATGGACGGTACTGTAAAGTGCAAACTACCATCCACGCCCCCTAGCACCGGCTTAAGCAGAATTCAACATTTATGTGTTCATATGGCGATTATCATAGAACCTTCAATGTGACACTAAGTGCCATTCCATGAAAAGAGGCATATGGTCCCCAAGTAAAAAAATGCGTGTGCCCTAAACGAGAAAACAATGGGCGGAACTAAATAAAATGGAATTTTGAAAGGGGATCAGAGGTTATGAAGCCTGCATATCACAGATAATACGTCAAAAGACAAATTTAAAAAGCAGGCCACATATCCTAAGGGTGATTCAACAGTATTCAAGTGAGGAATACTGGAACCACCCAACAAGAAAAAAAGCCAAATAGAAATAACTAAATTACCACAAGCACAACAATTATGTCGTGCTGAACGATCTTTAAGGATCGGAAATATAACATCTCTGATTGAATGTACGGGGCTTATTCAATAAGAAAATGATAGGAAATAGAGCAAACGGAATCCCAAAAGAACGCTGAAAACAGCAAAAAAAAATGTTATGCGATTTAATTGAAGGTCAAATGGCAATATAACCTGTATTGAAGAATTGAAGATGAAGATACTATGAAGAAACGAACATTTGAATGTTTCTGTGATAGCATACCTTTGGCTTTTAAATGAAAACTGAAAACTGTGAACCGTTGATGTCGATTAATTAAGACATTCAAATAAGTTTTGCATTCTATTACCAGCTTTAGCAGTATTGAACAAATACATGTGAAAATGATGGATTTAGAATTAAAAAAAAATCGCAGATATTTTCATAGGTAGGTATTACAAAACCTTGACTGTAGCACTGTCGTACCAATTCCTAAATCGTGTGTGATTCTAAGAAAATGTATGCCCTTGATGAAAAATAAACAAAACAAAACAAAGAAAAAAATCAAGTTTATGAGAAGATCAAAGGTAATAAAGTCTGCATGCTTATCACTACTTATGTCAGTAAGAAATAAAAAAAAAGAAGCAGGCAATAAATCCTAAGTGTGATTATTCATGTAGAAATAATGAACTCCTAAAATATAACTGTGAAATTGAAAGAACTTCGAGAACCAGGCACACAACAATTAAGACACGCTGAACGTTTTTCAAAGTTCAGAAATATGACAGCGCTGAATGTACGGTGGAGTTGACTATTACTTCCACAACGCTGATATGTCAATAAAATAGTGAAAATATTCATACATAATCATTATATACATTGGGACATAAGATGATTAACCGAATAAAAATGTGATTTTGTTGTCCTAAATCATTCCCAGCTCTACTAGATATTGTGGTGTCTGCGTTCCTTGTTGATCATTACACTCATATTCATGAAAAGGCAGATAACTATTTTTTAACAATGAAATATCAAAGAAAGAAAAAAAAATATATATTTCTGATTATTTGGTTTCTTTGGTCAAAGTTGATAACCAAAATAATATTTATGCAATATGAATAATATTTTAATTGAAAATAACTAAAGCGTATTTTTTTCAAATTAAAGTATTGTTTTGATTTATGAAACAAAAGTGAGATCTTTTACAGCACTATTTTCATTTCATCATCTTTCTTGTTTCGGCGCCATATGACTTAAACCACAAAACCAAACAAAACAAGAAAAAAATTCCCTTGCAGTACATTTTAAGCAAAAGGCATTTGTGAGGTATTGTTCTGTATGAACAGATTTCCACATTCGTTTTACACATTTATGAACACGTGCTGCAAATATAAAACGTCTGTCTCTTAGAATTTTTCATCTCATGTCATTTTTCTGTCTTTGTTGATGTAGTATAATGATTAATATATAGACTAATCTTATGTTTCCATTCTCGTCCACTTATTGAGTGACCAAATCTGTCAGCATTTTCTTTCACAATAGCAGAGATCTACTTTCGGATTCATCAAACCATACAAACTGCCCCTTGGCGCGGTTCGATTAACCGGTTTAAGATTTTTCAGAACAAACAGCTAAACTTTTTTAAAGCTTCAACTGGTTTTTAAAGAACAAACGGACAGTTTACCAAACCAGTTGGAAACCAAAATCATGTTTGTGCCCTAAGCCTCCGTAATAGTTTTAGTGGTGTTCACGCACAAAAAAGTGGATTTAGTCGTAAAATTACTCCCCTTGCTTACGATACTCTTTACTTGTGGAGTTACTTTGAAGATTTTATTTTTTTAGAAAATGTAGCTCGAAGAAGTCAATAAATACCTGATTTAATGCGCAGATATTAGTTATTTAACATAACTAAAATAAAGTATCGAATGCCATTGAAATAATTCTTCATTCCGATGAAAATAAGGCCCACAACGGCATGAAAAAGTTGAAACGAAATATTCTTTTCCACAGCTGTTCTTTTATTTGTTGACAAATACATTTGAGGTCAGAGGTAAATATAGAATTTCTTCTTGTAATTGTAAACGTCATTTACTATGACGAAATGAATGGCAGGTATTTAAATATTTAGTTCTTTTTTAAAAATAGATTCATCAGTGAGTTATTTAGTATCAATTTTCAATTTTTGACAAACTTACTTCATTTGCTTCAGACTAACATGTTAAACTTAAAATTTTGACATATCCCATTTTCTTGGATTGTCAGGGTTTCTCTTATTGACCTTTTAGAAAACCTAGCTAAACACTGTTTTTCGATACATTCCGGATTTAGTTCTGGGGAATTACACCCAATGAAGTACATAACACGGTAATGTAACGATTTGTCACATAACGATTCGCCACAGTTAAATAACGATTCGCCAAATGTTGAAAATACAAACCTTTTCACTCCTATATTAAAACTGTCTATGAAACCTTCTTTCCATTTTATATTTCATTTGTTATTAGTAAACATTTGTTAATAATATAACCTGGAAAATTATACTTAATACAGCTTTTATTGAATAAAAACACATGAAAACGAATATATTTTATAATTTATTACCAAAATTACAAAACTCATTGTTAAAAAGACAAAAATTAAATGACAAAAAACTAGAAGACTTGTCCTGTTTAAGCTGTGTATGCTGGTGTATTAAAATCTTCTAAATTGGCTCAATTTAAATTGTAGAGATATTGTCAGAAAATAAAATTAATATGTCTGCGTCAATTAAATATTCCTACAACAATCCTAAAATGATTGGCTTGTTACAAATAAAGGTGTGACAAATGTTTTATGCGTTCCTTAATCAATAATCGATTATTAATTTTCGTAATGAACACGAGTATTTTGCAATACCCATTTTTTAAAAATATTTGACATAAAAATATTAATTGACATATATCACTGTGCATATCCAGTAACACAAGCAAATGCAAATAACGTAAAAGTACCGCCGCATTTGTGCAACACTATTCCCCAAACTAATAACACCCGAATATTAGATTCTAAATCAAATTTAAAGAAATGAATTAGCGCATACGGCTGCTACCACATTATAGTTTAACCAACATTACATTTATTTTCAGGAATATGTTTACTTCTTTTAATCATTCGCGAGGAAGACAGCCTGATTGCCGTTTTGAAGGTGACTTTTGTGTTTTCGTCAAATAAATATGTACATTTAAACATTTAAAACATGTTTTCATATTCAATCTGTATACAGGTCTAAGACATTTGTCAAACTACAAGTGTCGTATAACTATAGAAGGAAGCTGGTAAAATAAAATTTTAGCTACTTTTAATGAGATAACCCCATTGCTTCAGTGCTTCAACCACGAATTCGGCATAACCTTTGTAAAAATGGCATCAATTACGTCTTATCTGCTAAATTAAGTGTAATATGCAGGGATCATGCTAGACCTAAAATTTAGGGAGAAGTGACTTCTCCCTCGAGTAAAAATAGGGAGAAGTTTTTAGGGACAAGGAGAAGTGCATACGGACTGCATTTTTTTTTAAGTGTTGATGTTCCATTTCATACTAAGTTTTAAGATTGATTAACATTATGTGGAGTACATAACAGTTTATTAAGTAACTCATAACAATAAACAGCAAAATTACAAATGTGGCAGTTTTTTTTCTTCTATATCATCTTTATCATAGGTTTTGTGTAGCTTGTTTTGATTTTAATGCTGCAGCCATGTGATGTTGTGCTGAAATAAAAAAAAAAATATTTTAGTAAATCAGTAGTAGGCCCCTAGGCCCTATACATGTATTTCATCATATCATATGATAGGAATATATAATTATATATTGGAAAATGTCTCAGGTGCCCAAATATAAAAAAACATAATTAAAAGATTGAATTGTTGACAAAATACTTCAAATTGAAAATCTGCGCTGGGGGCCATAACTTCATGTAACTGTACTTATATTAAGAAATGTTCTTATTGTCCTTGTCGAATTATTTAAAAAAAAAATGTTGATATAATTGAACTAGGACTAGTCTAAGGAAGAAAATTATTGTTATAATCATACTGTGGCGAATCGTTATTTGACTGAGGCGAATCGTTATTTGACCGAGGGAAATCGTTATGTAGCGAATTGTTATTGTGGCAAATCGTTACTAATTCCATAACACTATTATGTGATATTTTCATTTTTCTATCATTATTTTATCGTTTATGGTGGAAAAACTGATGTGTTTGAAAATTATTAATGTTCCTGTACTATCTATCGCAGATTTTCTAAAAAACAGTTATTTGTACTAAAAATCTGTAAAATTAAAACAGTCATTGTTGCATCTGCCATAATAGATAGAGATATTTTCTGCAGAAACTTATGTATTTACTTTATTCTTTTTGTATTGAATTATTCATACAGTAATCTTTAATTATTTTCTTACAAAGAAATAATTGTTTCATTACACTTTGATCCAAAAAAATACCAAAAACATACAGATCGTTACTACATGCCCTTAAGGTGAATTCCAGAGCTGTGTACAGAAAGTACCGGAAAACGGCGTTTAGCTAGGTTTTTAAATTTGTGAATTGTTGGGCATGCATGCTTTAAACAGATGTAATCTTCATATTTTAGTACAAGAGACATCAAATGCTGGCAATCAGGGACAGTAACTCTTAGTTTGTGCACTGACTGAGTAGCAGATACAGGAATCATGTTGTACATTTTTCATGTTGATACTGGTACCATGATGACCTTTGACATGAACCTTGCAATGGAAAAGTATGTTTAACATTTTTTTTGTGATTGCTGTGAGGTCATTTATCTTATGTTTAATAGATATATCATTTAGAATATGTAGCACATTCACATGCATTGAAACACTTGTATGCATAATATTATTACACATGAAAGCAAAAAAAAATTACTTATAATCTGATTATATATGACAAATTTTGGTTATTGATTTGAGATTTCATTGTATCCTCTGACGTCTGTTAATCTGTACCTAGGCTATTGCAGAACCTTTTTCTTCTTGTATCTGCAGACTGCTTAATTGTAATTTGTATACAAGTTCAAAGTTTGGCAACACGAAAGTGAAAGTGATTTGAAATGAGAACTTTACCTGCCAAACTGAAAGGAATATTAAATTTTGTTTAATGTTCATGTTCTTATTGATGCAGACAACTTTTAGCTATTTACAAAAAGATTGATGATTAAGTGTTGTCCTATCGAAAAAAATATGTAATGCAAATGAATATTGATGGTTGTTACAGGGTCATTAATTTGCAAGGAGTGATAGCAAGGGGTTGTCGAATATCAGAGGATAAACAGGTGCTTCTTATAAGTGGTGGAGAAAGTCTCGACCCTAATGCTGTTGTTGGAAAATACCATGCAGGAACGGTATCTTGCTCTTATATTCACATTTATTACTTTATTTATTAATGGAAGATGAATTCTATTCATCCAGGTTAAATACATGTACATTACCAGACAGAAATTCAAACACAGAATAATGAATTTAGAGAGACTTGAGCCAATTAATGAGAAATTGTTCTAAAAGTACTTTCCCATTTAAGTGTATATAAAGCTATATAGTTGCTGTCTGTGGATATTAAAATTATTCTTTATATTGTGGTTAAGATGATTAATAGAATACCTAAAATAAAAAAAACAAATTGTATATTTTATAAGTAAGTGGTGCATGTCTAAAATCATCATCAAACCTCAAATAGCTATATTTTGTTTCAGAACATTTTATTCTGTTTACATTCTATATTCGTTGATATTAAATAACATAGACATTCTATGTAACAAATTTTTCAAGAAACAAACAATCTAATATTACTGTTTTTTAACTTTTAAAAAAATCATCAGGTAAA
Organism: Ruditapes philippinarum; assembly: GCF_026571515.1. Classification (NCBI taxonomy): domain Eukaryota; kingdom Metazoa; phylum Mollusca; class Bivalvia; order Venerida; family Veneridae; genus Ruditapes; species Ruditapes philippinarum. The sequence goes on along the minus strand of NW_026856877.1, from coordinate 1,868 downwards.
GCTTTATACTATAATGTATACACTTAAAACTTTAATGGTAAAAATGGTGTTATTTTTGAGCTTTACATGTATTTACTTGACATGTTGGTCTGTTGTTTTAAGATATTGTTTGTCTTATGACTGCTTCAAAGGGCATCAATGCTTTCATTTTGTTATCAAAATAACAAATATATTTACCTTTTGACTTAATCTGTATCATTTATTTTATATCATTTTAAATTCTCTCATGAACAATATCATTTTTCTGCTAATTTTGTTGAGTATTAAAAGTTCAACATCTAATACATCTTATTTTTATTTTCATTACATGCCTTGTTGCAGGACACCAACCCAATATTTTTGTTTAGCAAAAGTACCATCGAAAGTGCTATACCTCCATCACCAAGTGTTAATTATGGATCAGGTAAATGATTTGTCTTTGAGTAACTTACAATATGATTATTTCGAAGTGGTATACATGTACTAATGGTCATTGTGGTACTGATAAACTTGTTCTAGTCCTTCTTTGCACCTTTTTTTCCCCTGTATTTTTTTGAACCTATAATCTGCTAAAGTCTTGTCTTGCTTTGAAATTTGGAATAGTCAAATGAAAGTTTAAGGATATAAATATTAAAATACAAAAATGAAGATACCAACAGTATAGAGCCTGGTCAAGTCAGACTGCACAGATGTGCATGCTGGCCTGGCTCTATACTGATTAAAAATGCTGATCACTTTTCATTCTAGCAGGTCAAGGGTTAAGTGCTTTGTTATCCTACAATGCTTTGAAATTAAGTTGCATAATACAGCCTTATATTAAGAGTTTGATTTACCTAACATAACATATCAAAATTTCAGACATAGATCTACAAGGTCAAGTTGAAGGTTCACTTTTGATGCCACCAGCTTATGAGACAGTTGTATCAAGGGCTCAGCTTGCTTTGGTAGGTTTTAAATGTTTTATGATATAGATAAAGCATTAGTCTTAATTTGTTTTTATTGTCAATTTGAATGAACATGTAAAGTTGACTCTCGGTAACTCGAATTTCAAGGGACTGGGCATTTTACTTCGAGAGAAACGGAATTTGAGTAACGTGGATCTGCCGTTTCGTTGACATTTGTACATGTATATACATGTGCCTGATCGAATGCGCAAAGTAGGTTTGTTATTGTTGATAGCGCCAACGTTGCAATATTTAACCGTTGAAATGACGGTAAATCACTTACAACTACAAATTATAAATGAACAAAAATATATATTATTCAAATTTTAATACATGTACATGTATATTAATAGTGGAACATAAACACAAACATTCGTAGCAATGATATAAATGCAAGTTTGTCAGTATTCATCAGTATTCATCAGTAAAGCACTCATGACAATTCATTACAATAAAAACACAATGACACATTTATTTCAACAACAGTTTATCTAAAATTTAAAGTGAATTGATGATTAAATCTTAATTTAGTTATCTAACTGTTAAAACAAATTAAGTTCTGAAACCGATTAAAGTCGCTTTAACGACGTGTTAATAATGCATGATGACCGGTAATTAAATTTACTATGCAACGTGTGAATCACTGGTGACAACATCTCACCTTGATGTCGCCGACCTTTGATCAGTCGGCTGTTTTTACACTTAGACTAATTGAGATAAAAATATGTTGGACTTTAATTGACGGGACCAAATTTTCTTTTCGACTAAACAGGAATCTCGGTAAGTCAAAATTTGACCTAAGCGGAGTTAAAATACAAAGATAAAGAAGGAAATTTGACGGGACTTTAGAAATTATTCGACTAAGGCGGAATTTTGAGTAAAGCGATTTTGACTTATTGAGAGTCAACTGTATATATGAAGTTTGAAAACAATTATTTATATCCC
>NW_026856876.1:0-21436 GCF_026571515.1 Ruditapes philippinarum | reverse complement strand
ATTGTTTAACTTAAAGAACGTCAAAATTCTTAACTCTTACTCTGCTGTAACGGATAGTTATTAGCTTTTGACGGGAGACAGTCTCTGTACTTCTGGTAGCTCAGTTTTGGTATTTTGAAATTGAAAACCCTTAAACTTAGAAATTACTATTCCATATTTCAAGGGGACATATACATTACACAAACTGAGCAGTTTAAGGGTTTAAGAGTAAATCACTTTTATGAATGTAAAAGATTGGCCCCCTCTTTCTAGTTGTGAGTTATGGGAAAACTTCATACAGTATTTGATGCAATATTTTGGGACAATCTACAATTTTTGTTTTAATAATGTTTTTGGTTGTTTTATACATTAACGTCATTCTGTATCAGTTTTTTTTTTGGTTATCTGAAATGAAATGTTTTACATATGATTTGAAACATAAAGAATTACGTGTACTTAATATGTCAATTTTTGGTTGAATTATGTTTTTGTTCAGCATAAACTTCATTTTGTATCAGAGGTCGTTTGTATTTGACATGAAATGTTTTATATATAATATGAAACATAAAGAATAACATTTACTTATGTCAATTTTTGTTTGAATTATGTTTTTATTGTTCAATATAAACTTCATTTTGTATCAGAGGTTGTTTGTATTTTTTATGGTTAATTGAAATGTAATGTTTTATATTTAATATGAAACATAAAGAATTATGTTTAATTACACGTATGTCTTCATTTAAATAAAACACTATTTATACACTGTAATTCAAATGTTCTTGTCTTTTTAACATCTGAACGGAAAACAATCTTCTGTATAATGTACATTATATTACGCAGTCTCATTTATGTTTAGATTAGACAGCAAACTAGTGTTAATGATAACTGTTTTAGTTTTACACTCGACATGTAACTACAAATATCTCCACACAAATTATGCGTGCGTGACTAATGATATTATATATAATGGCATTTAACAAATTGTTAGTATTTTATTGCTTAAACAACATGCCGATACTTGCATCATGTGCAACGTATCCATATTTATCTTCATGTATATCAGGGGATTGGGGGAGAATAAGTTATATTCAAATAAACACCTGGAAATAAGTTAAGCACGTCCTGGAAATTTAAAATTGGTTGTGATTGAAAGCACTGTCATGAGATGACGACTTAATTGGGCTAAGAAATAGTAATGTGATAACCAGCGATACCAATTTTGTAATCCACAAACCAGTAAATTTATGACCTTTACTTATTCTTAACTAAATTATTAAGGCATAAGCAAATGTGTTGGGTTTTTTTCAACAAAAATGTAAGTGTTTATAAGTATGGTGTTGGTACGTTTACAAAACATTTACTGGTGGATATTTTTGGTAAATGTTGACGATTAGGTAACCTAAAATGACATTTTGTAGCCAAATTTCTTATTACGAGTGTAACCGCCACGTGCCCGGTTGACAGCCTCAACCCTTCTCATACTACCAGTTCGGCGTCTAACGCGATTTTGAGGTAAATTTTGCCATTCGTTGAAGTTGTTGCAGGTGTTTCGTACCATTGCACAAATAAAATTTAAAATGTCAGTTGTGGTGATGTCAAAATTGAGGCAAAATGTCGGGTGTGGTTAAATTTGTTTCCAGGTAGAAAGATGGATTAGAGTGGAAATAGAATAAAAACAGTACCTTGAAGACCAGAAGCAGGTAAAATTATTATGGAGTCACACAATATGATATAATAATATAATATGACTATAATATAATATGTGATTTTATATAATACCACTACGACGTGGTATTAGCTCAGTAAGAATCATTTTAGGGCTAAATGGTAAGAGTAATATTATTATAAATATATAATTAATTACTATCTTTATTATTATATGGGGACATTATGATTGTGAGACACCATTATGATTATGAAGTGAGACGGAACAATGTTGTCAGAGTGATTGTATATGAGACAGTATCACGGTGACAAAATGATGTTGAAACGCGACAGTATGTTAATGCCAATATGATTGTGAAGCGCTACAGTATAATAGTGACAGTATGGTGGTGAAGCGCAACTTTACGTTGATGACAGTATGAGTGTGATGTCAGAGACTGATTTTTCTTTAAAATTTAACATCGTATGCTTATTGCGTTGTACATACGGCTTTAATGTGCTTAATTGGATGAATTAAATCTTGGGTGTAGATATGTGTCCCAAGTTCTTAAACAAAGTGCTCCCTGCTCCGGTTGAGAATCCTGTTTAGGTGACTTGACACATTTGAAAAGTGTAAATATATGATTATAAAAAATAATAATCACGAAATTATCAAACATGACATTGGTTGGCAAGTATTAAATACATGATCCAATATTACATTATATTAGTGTAGAAAATAGAAAATGTTCTATAACAAAATAATTATTATTGAAATAAGACAAATGTTCATTCCTAATCACTACGACCTTTATTAACACTTTTTAAGCAGGATTTTATAACAATATATGAAACAATAGTTTCTATTGTCACAGCGGTATACCGTACCCCGGATATTGCTCGATATTATGAGGACTTTCATCCTATTTCGCGACTTTGAACGAGGAAAGAAGGTAAGTTCAGTGACGATATTTAGTTATTTGGAATTGGTTTGATATAAATTATATAGAAAAACAAATACTTCGATAATTTCTCTAGTTACTGAAAACCCTATATGTGCGGAATATGTAGAGTTCGGAGGTACATATGTACTTTACTGGAAAAATCTGCGAATAATCCAGATTTTCATTCCTACTCATGAAAAATCTCAGTCGAACGAACTCAGCAATTTTCTGCGTTTAAAAAGTTCTCGTTGCTTTCGAAGGATCAACCTTTCCAGAATGTGTTAATAATTACATAGCTTACTTTAAATAGTAAAAAAAGCATCCAAAGTGCATTAATGCTGCCTCAAGATTGTCAATATTAGACGGTATTGAGCAAGTGTGCCAATATCTAATATCAACCGACTTCCTACTATGCCAAAAATCCATATAAAGGTAACTTTCGGTCACGTTGTACCTTCACTATAGCAACGGCAGACCGTCTGCACGTGAAATTTGTTACGTCATTAGCAATGAGTACCGTATGACTGCCGAGCGGGTACAGCTCAAAAAACCGAATAATGGATTTTGATAAGATTATGATAAAGGGCAGCAGATGCAATAAAAAGGATATGTTCCTTATAACCTTTTACCCCATGAAGGCGTGTTTTGAAGGCTTTACACCCCACCCCTTTTGAGGCCTCAAATAGTGTAAAACATGCTCTATTTAGAAATTTGGAGATTGAGAAATGCTGTGATCACTTTTTCGGCGCCCCCCTCCATTTAAAAGGTACATCAAGGGGGTGCCACAAGGGCCCCCCTTCTGTTTGGGGGGTTTGAAGTGGGACAGTAGCCCCTCTAATCGTCGAGGAATTTAAGACTTATAGGGGGCTAAAATGGCCTCAGGTCGATTTAAAGGTACCGTGTCATCAACGCTGAAAAGCATTAGCCTTTATCTCAATCAAACGAGAAGTTGCTGCACCTTGAAATCAGTTTTGATGGGGAAAAAAACAACGCAAAATAGAGAATTTTGGCAATTTTGAGACGTCCCCCGTTGCCATGGTAATTGGAAATTTAAAATTGAACATGCTTTTCCACAGGCTAAAGTCCAGTTAACATTTGTGCCAAGCTGGATCAGTATTGAAGCATTTTATTTTATAGTTTCATAGCAGTTTGAACTTGTAACAAGAGGCTTTAATCAATGAAAACAGGCTTTTTTTTTAGTAATATGCTCATGCAGTAAAAGGTTAAGACGATACCGGCATGCTTGGACGGCATAAGCCCTCGGGCCAATATTTTACTAAGTGTGTCGATATGTTTCTTAAAGCAAACTTGCCCTGTAAAAACCTATTATAAATGTCATCTAAATATGTTTTTTTCTTCTCCTTCTTTTCAGAGATGGGTCTCCTTGAGCACAGCTTCTTGAGACATGTATTTAAAGATTTTTATCGTCAATAAATTTTGATGGCTCTACCCTGTTCCCGACCCTGCTTCCGACCCTGCTTATTTCATCCATAGTGTGATTTTCAATCAAATGAGAAATTAAATATCTGCATTTGCCCGTAGTAAAAAGAATAGTAATAACACTGAAAATGCAATGTTGAATTTGAATATTTGAATAAATATCATATAAACAGTACATCATCGGCAAAATGAAATTGAATCGATAAACAACGTGAAAATTAGACAAAAATATCGATATTCCATACTAATGTGCTCATTCTGTTTTGCAATACACTGTACACTAAAGTTGGGCTATTTTGTAATCCTCTGTACACTTAAAATCAATACTCGGTACACTTTCTTGTATTTTTTAAGGCCTGCATCTTTTTGTACTTTCACACTTTTTGTCTGAAATTTGGACAACGCATACTTGGATTGTGGATAACAAAATTGCTCGATTTAATTTTTCTTATATTGGTAATAAAATAATTTCTAACGATTCTACAGTATCGTGGTCAGTATTTTCTAGTGAGCAGCGGATCGTAATCAAGTTAACAAATACCTGTAATACTTTTACGTCTTTAAGAGCTACAAAAATACCTCTAGATATATAAAACCCATTGAGATAAATGAAATAGCCATTAGTTTGGAAAATATCGTCGCTGAACTTACCTTCGTTCCCCGTTCAAAGTGGCGAAATGGGATGATAGAGCAATATCCGGGGTACGGTATACCGCAGTGATTGTTCTTTTCAGTATTTAAAGTAATACTCACATAAAATGGGCCCATTGATGACCTATCCACTTTAACTATCGTGATATCGATATTATTATCAACATTGTTCAATATTTGTGGGGTTCTAACAAGTAGACCGTTGTTACATTATTGCACTTTCCGGAAACAGTATATAAATAACACATGGGTTTGTGGGTAACAGTAAAAATATCATCCCGAGGAAAATACTGCTACCCGAGGCGTAGCCGAGGGTAACAGTATTTTTACGAGGGATGGTATTTTTACTGTTACTCACAAACCCATGTGTTATTTATTATATTACCCCGAACAAAATACTGTGATGATCTGAAATAATTGTAACAAAAATAAACCTAGAGTTACAATAACTAAACTGTTTTAAGTGTACTTTAGGCCTACTTGAGAAGTTTTCTTTTCCTTTTATTCTTTAAGCAAGTGATGATATCTACAAATCATAAACATACAATAAGCTAGGTTTTATTAAGAAAACAAAACACTAACCCATTTACACGGTTATGATCTGTGAAATCTGATCCTTCTGTTTCCAGAATATTCTTAGCATGGGTTTTGACAAAATGACGATGATAAACTATGTCTGTCCACCATATCTGTAACGTTTCACTGATTAAAATTGTTAAAATAATCCTTTGTAATGTTGCATGCTTAAATCGTCTGCGTGTTCCAGTTTGAAACATAATTATTTACATTGCAATTACTTCCGTTGAAAACGGATGTTCACTTTTTGACTATTCAACAAGAATATATTTTATACGCGAAAAGCACACTAGGGTGCGAACAACTAAATTTTATGAGTGTCATAGTTACTTCGGCGATGCCCTATCGACGATAATAAGAATGAATCGAGAAAAAAATGGCGGCCATTTTATTTAATTTATTTAGAAAATAGACCACGTGACCAGTTTAATACTGTTAAAAATACTGTTACCTATGTAACAGTACAATGTTCTTAGTCACGTGGTACACTTGCAGTAACAGTAAGAATAACTCCCAGAGGCCTATGGGAAATTAGCATTACGAAAAAAGTGAGGGGTAATAATATAGAATTTTCAAGATTGAGGATTATTCGCGGGAAGGCAGATAGGTAATTTTTATTTCGGTCCATACTACAAGTAGTTAAGTTTCTTAAATATTGTTTGTGCTTTTCATGCACGGAATTGGATCATGCATCTAGTCATATATCTCCTCTGACCCTTACACACCGCACTATCAGGTCAAACGCACTTTGGGGTCCGACCCCAAAGTACGTTAAAATTCGCACCGCACTTTGGGGTCCAACGCACTTTGGGGTCAAAATCGAGAAATTAGCCCCAAAGTGCGTTAATATGCTACATATCAACGCACTTTGGGTTCAAGATGTCTAAAGGTGTCATCTGAGTTCTGCTTAAATACTGAGTACTGACTTATTTTCTATCTGCGACATTGGAATATTTGAGGTGGAGTTCAAGATGGCGGTCAATACTTTATGATGCTTAAGTGATAAAAGTTTCATTAATTTTACCGCTTGAAATATCTAAAAATTGTGTTCATATAACAAAATAACGGTAACATAAAAGTGACATTTGCATTTTTTTGTTTTTAGTTTTGTATACATATTTCATTTTAGTTTTGCATACATATTTTTTCAGTTTTGCATTCATATTTTTTTTTAGTTTTGCATTCATATTTTATTTTTGATTTTCGTACATATTTTATTTTTGTTTTTCATACATATTTTAGCCGATCAAAACAGCCTTCAAATCTCACAACAGTCCATAGTTGAGTATAAAACTAGTAATGTAGTTTGTCACATTTCGGCCCATTTTTGGAATGGGCCCAGTCGTTTTCGGCCGGGCAAGTCTGGTTTCGGCTGACCCTTTTCGAGCCATTTTTATATTATATGTATTTTATATAATTATTGTCTTTTTATTATTATATACTATTATATTAGTGTCTATTTGGAAAGGGCTGTTGATTGTGATCAGTTATTATTCCATGAATATGCACCACTCAACCCCACCCCCTGAGAATTGAGAATTATGAAACTTAGGTCAATTCTTAAGCACATCCAGATAATGTGCAGAACTTATATGCAGGTGTGCCGGCTCAAGGTCGGGCTCACACCTTCAGGTCAAAGGATAAAGACTTGGGTTTCATGTCCGCTCCTTATCTCTGAAACCCCATGAAGGATTTTAAGGCAAATGTAAACCACATCGAGACCATATGCAGAACCTTTCTTTGGGTTACCGCGGTATATAGTAAAGTATATATATACTAAAAAGTGTTGTTATTTTTTGATACCTCCAAAAATGAAAATGTTGGTATTTGCAAATGGCATTTGCAAATGGGGTACTGTAATTTACAGATGACGAAATGTTTGAAAATGGTGTTTTACAAATTGTGTAATTATCCAAACCTCTACTTTGCAAATGGCGTCATGTAAAAATATGTACAAAATATGTACAAAAAAACTAAAATAAAATATGTATGCAAACTAAAAAAGAATTTGTATGCAAAACTAAAATAAGATATGTATGCAAACTTAAAAAGAATATGTATGCAAAACTAAAAAAACGTATGTATTCAAAACTAAAAAAAGTATGTACGACAAGCAAACAAATAATATGTACGAAAAACAAAAAAGTATCAAAAAGACAAATGTCACTTTTATGCCACCGATGAAAATACTCTAGTACAGAAATTGTGTATTCCTAGAATTAAAAGATGCTGCGAAAAGTATCCCGTTCTGTCGGTCATTTACTTGATAACTTTTGGTGCCATATTGAGCCCCATTTTAAATATGTTGGGAATGAAATAAATTGCAGTTAATTTTTTTCCAAAGAACTATAAATATACTCTATTGCAATGTTCTGGTGAAACATCAAGTTTTTCTATTGGACTATAAATAGTGATTTTTAAAATACACTATTAAGCTTATCACCAAACTTAAGGGTTTTTGTAAGCTCCGTAACAACCGTTCGCCTGGGAAATCTTACATACTTCTTAAGCAAACATGAATTTTATAATGTTAAAATAATGGTATCAGAGAAATGTAAGATGCCTGAATAAACTAGTGATTAATGTGAAATAATTTGTCATAAAATAAGTCAAAACACTGAAGTATTTGACTTCCATATAAAATACTAATTCACTATAACTGTACTCATCATTTCCAAAAAGCAACATATAAAAAAAGATGGTTCAGGTAATTGGCCAATGAGTATTTTTGGATAATATTGAAGAACGTCAAAATAAAAACGCTTTTAAGAAAAACAAATAAAAGCATAATGGGCCTTTAAAACGTTATTTTAATCCTCGGGGGGGGGGGATCGATACCCCACAATCCCCTTTATACACCCAGTTAGAATTTTACATTATTCTGAAGCTCCGCTCTTAATGTGTGACTACTTAAATAGTTGATATTTTTGTATTGCCTGTACGGACTACTACTTAAAGCCGCATTTACACCTAGTCAAGTTTCTTATATGTCACATTCAGCTAAATAAATGGCTCTTTCAACATATTATCAGGCACATTTTTTACTGAAATGTCTTACTAAGATTTCCCAGAATTTATACCTTTGTCTATGCTAAGACTTTCATATTTCTATAAATTGTGTAAATAAAAAACGGGAAAATAATGCATTTAGCTAAAAATAATGGAGTTAATGAAAGGTGTACATTCTTTTAAAATAAATGGAAAATTTGAGAAAAAATATTTTAAGCTTAATAATTGATACAAAAGTCTTTATTTGGTGATTTATTAGGTGAAAGTTCTTAACTTACTGATCAAGACCATTTAAATCCCTATTGATTCTACTACAATTCAGGGCACATGTTTGTGTCTATTCAATACCTTGATTTTTTGTTAACCATTGGCTTTGACTACAATATATTATTTAAAACATAATGAACATTAATTTTCTATGACCCCAAAGTGCTGTCGTTTGCCTGATGCTGAAAGATGCATATGTACCTATTTAACGCACTTTGGGGTCGAAATTGGACCCCAAAGTGCGTAACGCACTCTGGGGTCGGACCCCAAAGTTCGTAACGCACTTTGGGGTCGGACCCCAAAGTGCGTTTGACCCCAAAGTGCGGTGTTACACGGCAGCATCATCTCTATATTGGCTCATAAATGTGCAGACTTGACAGTTTGAAAAAACGATTCGAGAAACCAACGCAATTTTCTTCAATTATGACAATATTTAAGCATGCTTTCACAAATTAAACTTAAATAAAACCATTTTTCTTTATGTTGATCGATGGTCGGTTTCCTGACCACTTGAACCATTTTGGGTCATCTTAGCCGAAACATTATTATTATTTGGCTATGTTTGTGCTAAATACATTGCTACAACGTTGTATTATTTTAAACGCAATTGCATAATAGGTTCTTAATAACTGATGGTTATCATTAAAAATGTTGATGGTGTAATAATAATATTAATAATAATAATAATAATAATAATAATAATAATAATAATAATGAAAATGATAATAATAATAATGATAATGAAAATAATAATGGTAGTAATTAAAATAATGATAATAATAATGATGATGATGTTGATAAAAAAAAAAAAAAAAATGATAATAATGATAATTATGATGATGACGATGATGATAATAATTGAAACATGTATAATGTTTTATAATATTGAATAAAGAACGTATGTATGCCAAAATATATGTAAGCCTATTTTACTGTTTTAATGTATCATGCTATTCAATATTTCACGTTTTAAGCATATGCATTCATGTATTGAATAAATTGAATAAGATATAAACAAGTGTCATAAAAGACGAATAAAATGAATTAAAATATTAAATAATCTTAATGTAACAGATAGTTAAACGTCGACAATTTGCAGTAAGTCTTATCATCAATGTCACGTTGAACGTCTTTATTTAGATGTTTCCATGATAAGTGTAAAGATAAGATCCGGACACAAGTTTCAGATATCGTAAGCTGCAGGCAGTTATCCATTGTTTGGACAAATGATAGCTACTGTTAAGAGAGCGGAATTATGCAGCCTCTTCTTATTTTGTTTACCTGCCTAAGCGTATGTTAACACTTTTTTTCTACATTTATACAACATAATAACTTTCAGTGTCTAGTTAAATCAAATTAAAAAATTTCAAAGTGTGTTTTTTTTTCTTTCAAAATCATGTTTAGTTATTGCTTATTTATAAGTTTTTCCAATTGACACAGATAGCATTATTCACACCTGTTCTGATATTTTTTCAGAATGATAATTAATCTCGATTTCATGTTATAAAATTTCTTTTGTTTTTAAATGAACTATTTCAACAGCAGATAAGTTGACTTTTCATTTGCTAATAGATATATTTCCACATTTTCTTTAAAAGAAATGATCTCAGTGTCAGGTCCGTGATCGCAAATTCTTAAACAAGTATCTTTTCCATGTCTTTTTTATGGCATTCTTCTTCACAAAGCTATAAAGTCATCTTTTCTATATTTGTTAAAAGCTATTTTATATAATTTTCTACCGTTTACCTTGAACTAACTCGGAATTGTCTATAAACTTCTACTATATTTCTATGTAGGGCGATGCATTTTTTGCCCTACGCAGATTGCGCATGCGCGAGAAAATTCTAATTCCGGTCGATTTTTCATAGCAACGGACCGCGTCGTAAAAAGCTCTATATAAACATATATTTCATTGATAATAGATTTTTTTACTAGATTTACATAAAACATAATTTACAAATAAAGTGACATGTTTAATTTCTCAAGATAAATTAAATGTCACCTACCCGGTGATCATATATCGCGTCTAGTTTTTGATGAAACTTAATTAGAATGGCTCTTGTATGGCTCTAGTTTTCTGTGCTATTTTCTGTCATTTAGAAAATTCCGGCGTATTTGTGACAAACCTGAAAATAAGATTGCCAATGTCATTTATGATTGTTTTTCAAGCTTTAATAGAACAATAACAGAATGCATTCTGTCAATACTTTTCATTATGCCGTATAAAATACATGTATTTCAAAGAACCAGTGAAGGATATTTTTTTTATAAATATTTCGGAAAGAACGAAAACCATGAGGCATTGACTTTTATAATTTTAGATTCGCAACAGACGATAATAAGATAATTTTGATATTAAAAATCTATTCTTAAAAGACCTTTTCCCAGTTACTTATTTTATAGATAAATATATGTGTATATACAAATACAAATGTTGCTGCAATGCAGCAATTGAGAAGCTCCGCGCAAAAAAGTCATGATATATTCAGATTAAGTACTCTTGAACATTTTTCGGAATGTTTTGTAAATCTTTTTTTTGCATCATTATACTTATCGTATACATGTACTGTCCATAAGAGAGGGCCAGATATTAAATTAAAAAAATATATGCTTTTACTGATGCCTTCCTGGTAAGGAATAATTCCATTGAATACAAACAAGACTTATGTAATGTGATTTGACTGTAGTGCAACAGTGCCAAGTTTCATCAGTATTGAAGCATTTTTCATATTTTCATAGCAGTTTGAACTTGTAACGGGAGGCTTTTCAATGAAAATTACCCAAATAACTGTTTAAACAGAAATCTATTTAAACACGTTTTCGCTGAAAATGTCTTTCATTTAGAACTCTATGCTTGTATAGATTAAGTCCAAGTGAAAGCATGATAATTAAATCAATTAAAATAAAATTATGCATCATAATTATATACTAGCAAGAGTCATAAAGCAAATTAAACACTTAAACCACAACAACTCAACTCGAAGAACTCCAACAAAAAATCAGCTTATATAACAAAAGTTTGCGTTATGAGCAAAAGTGGACTGGCTCGCGACCCACTTGCGGAAAGCAGTCTGAACGACTCCTTTTGCGACCTGAATACTGCGCCTTAACAATGTTCAAAATGGTGCACAAGTGGTTCATGTATACAATGCAGTACAAAAATACATAAATATACAAGTTAACATTTGTTCAACTTACAAAGTCGCAGTAATAATAATAATAATAATAATAATAATGTACACAATGCAAACGTGAATTGTTGAAAAAACTGTGGGTCCGAAGCATATAAATGCTTTGTTTTTAAGTATTCTAGCCCGACTTTATAACCCAATCAACGGTGAACTTGTTTTCTTTTATTTAAAATTGAAATCTGACCTTTTGATTGACTTCTTCTGTAGTCATTCGTCGCTAAAGAAGTCATTCAAAAAAGGTCAGATTTCAATTTTGAATCAAAAACAGTGCAAAATAGTGCAGCATAAACTTGCAAAAAGTAAATATATATTTGTATTATTTATGCTATACAAGATTGAGATAGACACTTACATTTGATTAACTATTCTTTAAACTTATTAACAGCAGAAAAAATAAACTGAGAAAATCCCTTTTATATAAGCTCAACATTTCAACTCTATATAGACAAAGCAGTGAGGAATTTCATTCATAAAATCTGATATTTTTTGGAGATGATGAAAGGCTAAAAATAGTTCACTCGGAAAGCTGATTCTACGCGACCTCATATCTAATAATAACTGAGCTGTACCAATGACCGGGACTGTTAATAGTAAAGAAATGTTGACCAGATACACCATCCTAAAACAGTACTTCTTTTTAAATTTAAAAGTATTGTAGCTATTATAAATGTTTATTTTTTTCGAATTCGCTGTATAAATAGATTTTCGGACATTCACAATGTTATTTATAGCTTTCGAATTATGTACAGCAATACTGCTTTCCGGTTCTCATTCTCTAATATGACATGCTGCGAATCACTGAAAGGGAAACCAATATATGACTTTACATAAAAGAAATCGAAAGGAGTTCGTGAATCCGAATTCATTTTTAGCATTAATTGTTAAAAACCGGGCCCATGGACAAAAACAAAAGTAAAAACATAGTAAACACAAAAAGCTCCGCGTGGGCGCGGAGCAATAAGCGCCACTCGGCCGTAAAATATTAATTATCACGGTGCATATGTTGTTTATACAAGCGGTACTTGGCTGTGATATCATAAATCACCAGGGTGCATTTTTTTAGAGTTATAACATTACATAAGATTACGTCACTTTTGTTAGTTGTCAAAATATTTATAGTCCGAATTTTGACAGACAGACAGACAGACAGACAGACAGATACCTTTATTGATCATCAGGTTACATGTGTCACATATAACAACATGATGTGAAAATACAAACATACATATTTTACAAAACAGGTGGAAAACAGGGTATTTGATAAACATGTGGATTGAGTCAACATTATTATAAGTTAAATAATCTCATAATTATATAGTTATTACAATTGTTTTCTAACATAAGGGGGAGACTATCAGAAAGATGCTAGACTATTCGACAGGGTGCAAAATATAGAAATTTCAGGTTCTAAATTTAGAAACAGTGTTTACTACATTTGTAGTAAATTAACGGTATGACTGTTTTTATGAATGGGATAAATCCCACGGGAAGCATGATTATTAGCGGGAACATATTTATTACTAAACTTCCATTGGCTACAAGTCCTGTCGTGTGAACAAGGGCAGTGTTACAAATCTTCATGTATTTATATCTATTTAATCGGAATATCTTTCACTGGTGAGTTTTTGTTTTATTTTATTTTTATCAATTACAAACTACTGAGTATTTGTTACTTTTAATATGTATGATATTAACCTACAAAGACCTTTTAGTGCGACTTCATTATTTGAGTTCAGTAATTGACTATATTTGATGATATTTGGTCTGGAATAGAAATATGAATCTATATTATTTTCCCTCGATTGTTTAAAACGTTTGCATACGAGGAGAGTATGGAATTTGTCACCTAAATCAGAAAAACAATTTAGACATTGCCTATCATTATAATTGACATAGCTATTCCTCCAACGGCCAGTTTCGATGGGAAGTTTATGATTTGCTGTTCTAAATTTCAATAGTTTCAGACCTTGGTTCATTGGTAAAATATTTAGATATTTTTCAAATGTTAGTTCCGTTTTGTTATGGATCATCCTAGATAATCAATAATTGATAGTTTGCGTAAGTGCCCTTTTTCATAATTATATAAAACAACTGGCCTAGCTTAAACACATCTTAATCGCCTTGAATTTCGTTTCGGTTAAGGCTAATTACATAATGTGTTTTTGGCAATCATTTATATATTATAAAATCTATTTTTCCCAAAATTATTCATCGTCTTTCCTCAAAGATGAAATTATTGTAACTTTAAATTACTTAAATGATTTGTATTTTCCTCTGTCTTCGCCTAAGCGTTTTGTTACACTTAACAAGCTCATTTCTGATGCTCTTGATATATACATATGAACCTGATATCTATGCAACTAAGTAGCTTATTCCCCTTTTTTATTATGATATTTTCACTCAATTGCCATTTGTTGATAGATTTAACAGATTAATTGCATTAGTTATCTTTTAGTGTGAGTAAATATTATAAATATGCATTTTCTTTACTAATTAAAATTATACATAAAAATCTTGTATTTATATTTACTGTATATATGATCCTTTGTACACTGTAATATATATTATGTAACTGCTCTTCAGTTATGGAGGAAATAAAGATAATAATTTTTTATGGTTTTATATCATAAGTAAAATGCTCAAAAGAAGATTTATCAATATTGTAAGTTCCAAAAAGCATTATTTGTAAAGACATTACCGAATTTACATTTCCACGTTAATAAAGTGAGGTAATTTAAAATTCATTTAGTAAACTATAAATTTTAAGTCTGTTTTTAATAAGAAATGAATGAATGTATTTTTATAATTTCATAAAGTGTGAACAGAAATTTGTAGTATGAATTTTACATATTCTTCAATGTTTGAAAATTGAGAAGCATATACATACATAAAAAATCATTTAAGTGTAGTAAACAAAATAATTTACAACATGCAATTAACACAGTTGTTTCTCTAAATTAAAATAAAAAATATACTGGAATAAATTGGAAATAAGACAAGATTTTGAGGGCAAAACGGATGTATGCCTTTTTTTAAAACGTTTTCACGATATCTATTTTGCATGTGTCTAGTTTGTAAAAAGATAAAAGTAATAAAATCAGGGTACATTTTGAGTTCAACCTAGTTGTTTCAAAAGTTAAGTATTAACGATATTTGTACTCTAAAACTATATACGAACAGCATTGTTCATATATTTTAACTGTATAACTGTTTTATGTTTGATATAATTCAGAGAAAATGTTTACCTCAAGAATCATGTTTTATGTGTTATTCCATTTATAATTTCTACGATGACAACAATAAAAGTACATGTATACGTCAACATTTTGAAGTCAAAAGTTTGTATTTTGTAATGTATCATAATGACGAGATTTTGAAATGCGATGGTCAGTGGCGTGTTTTATAAATGAAGTTTTTTTTTAATTTTATCTTATATTATCTTTTTTTCAATTCATTTCATTTATTGATAAAAAACATTTATTTTATCACTATTCCATTAGAAAACAGCAAACGAAATCCGCTCTCAAAACTCACTCGAAAAACAGCTTTGCTTAACGTTAGATATAAGTATATACACATGTTGTTCATCTGGCTCAATATTCCACCGAGGTAGAATTTCAGTTTTCAAAGAAAACTGATAAATATTTTAGATGACGCAGTATTCGATTTGTAATTCGAATTCTTTTAATTTTCAAGGTTAAGCTTACACAAATTTTAATTTAGCTAGAAATTTACCTGAGAAATAAATTCGATGTAAGTGTTAGAAATATACTAATTACTATTCGACATCGACAAAACTATCCTGTGACTGGCTTGAATTTACTTTCTCCGCTGTTGATCGTTATATTCGTATTTTATTCGTATGTACCATAAAATGTTACCGTGAGTGTTAATTTAAACCATGATAAAATCGTTCGTATGAGTAGTTCGATTCGAATAAAAATAGGACGATTAGATGTCAGATGACTTTAAAAATGATAATTTGTGATTTCTTAAACGTTCTTTTAATGTTTTATATTTTATTATACATTGTAGTTAATGGATTTTTTTCAGGATATGAAAACCATGATGTTAGTATTTGCTAACACCATCTTACTAAGCATGCTTTATCAACATGTTGAGTGTTATGGGCAGTTCTATGGCGGGTCCATGAGCTATGTTATGGAAAAACAACCTGACGGAAACCAACTGGTAACTAGTTATTGCCATTTTATTTTATTCTTGCTAGATATTAAAGATTTAACAACAACAATTTTGGTTTGGAAATATATGGTTCCGAAACCTGAATACGTATACACTGTGTGTAGTTATTTATACTTTATATCTTTCAAACGGTTAATTTGAAAATGTAAGAACCGTCAGAAAAGCTAAATAAAACATGAATTTTTTGATGATACAGGAACTTTTTATAATTACCAGGTAACCATTGAGCTTATAACTGGTTGGGTTCTTGGGAAAGGCCCCTGTGGCTCAGGTTGTACTAAATCTGATATTGGAAGATCTACTCGTTTAACAAGACCAAAAATGGTTTCAAACAATCCAGACTACCTTGGTAAATTTTCAAAGGAACAAAAATCAAACGCTTCAACTGAACTAATTTCTATGGATACAAGAGTAAATTCCACATACAATGAATCTGTAATCGCTGTCAGTGAAAAGGGAAAATGGGAACAAGAAATAATGCACTTCAGCGTTATTATGGAGAAAGATATACAAAGAATGGATATCATGTAAGTATAATAATATTGATATAAATTATCTGATGTCATAGCATGAAATTGGTTAACAATAAATATTTGTTCGTGCATATCTACATGTGAGGGAATATCCAAAATAAAGTAGACTTTAACAGACTCAATCAAAGAGAGCCTGCAACATTTTCAATATTGCCGTGTTGGCAATTCTTTGGGTACACTTATTTTCTCTAAAAAAATTCCTGTTGCTTAGACACAGGTGGATTATATTTAGTAAACTTTATATTGAAGTGTCCAGAACATTAACGTAATAATATAAAATAGAAAAGTACTTTATTGAGTAAAAATTGCAAGCGCGCTATGCGATTTATAACCATTTTTACACCACAGGGGTAGATTTTGCGACTCAGGAAAATATACGGCAGAACTTACGCAAAGCGAAGCAACATCACTGTTCGATATGCTTATTTTACTATGTCAATGTTTGACGTATTCTCAATGTAGAGATTTTAAAACAACATTAATTTCGGTTGTAACCAGTGTAAAAGGCTTAGAAATGTCGATGTCAGAATAGCGGTAAATCATTTAGTTCTGCCATTTTCTTGCAAATGTATCAAAATAAACGCCGGAGATGATTGTGTCAACCTAATAGGAATACACAGTAATATAAATCTTTTTTTAATATAAATAGTATATATATATATATATATATATATATATATATATATATATATATATATATATATACATATATTGGATGCAACGAACTCTTCATTAATAAAGCAGACCTATATGTTTTTAAAAGCTGACCCTGATAGCGGTCGTGAGTATCGTGGCCACAACTGGGCTGCTCAAGTGAAAAGTATTTTAGATGTACATTGAGTAAGCTATGTCTGGAATCAACAAACGGATGTGAATAATATACCGTCCCAGTTGATAAAACAACGCATATTAGATACATATTATCAATACTGGTACTCAGACATAAATAATTCGCCACGCTTTCAATTTTACTGTATATTTAAACATAATTTCAAACAGAACATTATTTAGATTGCATTAAAAAGAACAAGTATAGGGTTTCAATACATCGTCGCACAGTTTATTCATAGAAACCGGACGTTTCGAGAATATCACGCGAGAAGAACGGCTTTGTAAATCATGTTATATGAGAAAAGTTGAGACTGAATTACACTATATTTTAGTATGTCCTAAATATCGCGAATTAAGAACAAACTATTTTCGGCAGTACTTTTGTCATTGGCCATCTATACATAAATTTGATCAATTAATGAATGCCACATCTAAAAAATATATTTGTAATTTAACGAAATATATATATTTTGCCAATAGAATAAGAATTTCATAATTTGTTCATATATCTCTATAATACTGTATACTCTTATTTTGAAAACAAAAGCTGACATGTTAGAATAAATGCACTGAACTTCGCTAAAATGTGCAAAATGCTATGTACATGTATTCGTAAAGTCAATTTAATAAACTTGTTTTTTCTTTTCTGAAAACACGTTTTCATGTACTTGGCACAATTATATCTTTCTTGCTCTAAACTTTGTAAAAGAGTTTTATGCAATAAATTTATGTTATGTTATATTTTAGAGCAGTCATGTTAATTATATTTTCGATCCTTGAAGATTCAGAACGGCAATATTGTTTGTGTTTACATATTATGTGATATTTTCACTTTCGTTCATTTGGTCTTTTACAGCTTGGGCGGTTTCAGTATTTTACATGAAATCTGTATAATAAATAACCCTTAGGATATGTTAACTGCTTTTTTAATTTGTTTTTTTTTGACGTCTTGTCTGTGATATGCAGACATCATAACCTCTGATTCCCTTTCAAAATTTCATCTTTAATAGTTTCGCCAATTGGGCACATCTTTCTACTTGGAGACCATATACCGCTTTTCTTTGAATGGCACGAACGTTCCACATTCAAGGGTGTGTGATAACCGACATATGAACACATCTGTGAATGTTTTAAAATTCCAATTTTTACCAGTTCATGCTAAATATTGAAAACTTCTTTATCCGGTGCTAGGGTGCGTGGACGGTAACTTGCACTTTACAGTACCGTCCATGATCAGCCTCAATCAAACCAAGCCTGCAACATTTTCAATTTTGTCGTTTTTGGCTTTCTTTAATGATTCTGCTTTTCTCTATTTTATTGCCACAGAAGTGTAATTTGTGACGTGTGGTGGCTATATAACGTCTCTATTCTATGACTGCCAGGGTAGACATCACGTGCATGTTAGTCGTGTTAAAAACCAAATTATGATACAAATAGGAACGTAAACATGTGATGCAAGTTACCATGTACACGTATCTATAACATATAACAAAATATTTCGTTACAGAGAAAATCATTATTTTTTGTTTAAAAAATGTGTGTAGTTCATAATCACCAAATTTTAAATGACATACTTAATTTGGTATTACAATAAGTAAAGAAATTAAGTCACTTACTTTGTAATAATATTTCATAAGCCTTTGGTTTGAATAAAGAAGTTGATGCTGTAAAATGTTACTGATATTAAGCCAAGTAAATTTTTTCATTATATGAATGTTTCACAGTTAATTAGATTCGCTAGAGCTTGTTGCAACGTAAAGGATTTCAACGGGCGGAATATTTTCATTACTAGCAAACTTCTAAAACAGGGCTACCGCTATCATTAATTACGGAAATATTAAAAAAAATACAATCGTAATCTTGATTTAATTTTTAAATTGAATAGTGATTTAAAACACTTCTGTGAAAAGCGATGAGCAAGCCTGATTTTACGGGAATGTTATTTACAAACTTCGTAAGAGCGTGGGCCATGGTAATTGTTCTGCTGTTTTTACTAAAATCATTAAACGTTTTATTGAAAGAGGTTATGACCCTACTATTTTAAGACATATCGCATGCTAAGTGTCAACGCTTTTACAGTTGAACACTACGCTTTCCTCTGTTGATCAAGTGGGAGACTCTATGATGAACCCTTGTAGCCCTAGGGCGCCCTATCGGTAATGTGTATTCTATTGGTATATATTTCCAGCTTATGAA
Source organism: Ruditapes philippinarum (assembly GCF_026571515.1). NCBI lineage: Eukaryota > Metazoa > Mollusca > Bivalvia > Venerida > Veneridae > Ruditapes > Ruditapes philippinarum. Next base: position 1,972 of record NW_026856876.1, on the reverse strand, counting down.
TAATGAAAAGGAAACAATTGAATAGTTTGAGTATTTTCATTCATGTGTTATTTTCATTCATAAAATGAATTTCTGTGAGTTTGTCTAAAACACATGACATCAATCAAGAGAGATATGTGCTTTTCAGAGAATATTATGACTCTGATTTTGGTACTGTGAACCCTTAAACTTTGAGATGTTGACTTATTATATTGAGGCATGAGTTAGAAGCACCACATCATCATTTTGCACCGAGTTATCTTGAGTCCTTCTATGCATGACAAAGTTATTGTTTTGTAAGTGGTAAATATCCAACCTTTAAGTGTGACCTCTACCTTGTGTCTTAGACGGGACACGTCGTCGTGATATGTTCGACATTTATTTTAAAATCCTTCAATGCATGACAAACATAAAGTCCAGACATGCATGTGTGTAACTTTAAACTATTGTTGTGAGAATGTTAACATTCAAACTGCAAGTGTGACCTTGACCTTTAAGAAAGGGGCTTTTGTTCTCAAACGTGAATCACTTTGATGTGGTTTATATTTGTGCCAAGGTATTTCAAAATCCCTAAATGCATGACAAAGTTAAAGTCCGGGCACGTATGCTGTAAGAGTGGGGACCCACGGACAGACGGACGGACGTTGTCACATTTTGATTGTATGTGATTATTGTATTGTTCTAAAAGCCACATAAGACAAAAAAGGCAAATAAAACTTTACGGAATGAATAGCATAAAAGAAAATTTACTATGAACTATTGCTCCCATTGTCACATAAACCCAAAATATCTGATCATTCAGACAGACAGACACATGAACGGACAGTGCGATTTTTACATATACCGCCCTTAAAGTTGTAACCAAACTTAAGTGAAATTTTATATATGTATATAATTATGCTTCTTAAACAATTTTCAAACATCGAAGAATACGTAAAATATGTACTGTAAGTATTTGTCCACATTATATGAAATCATTAAAATATATGCATTCATTTCTTATAAAACAATTTGACTAAATTCAATTTCTAACTACCTCCCTTTATTAACATTAAATGCAAATTTGGTAATATTTGTACAAATAATGCTTTTTGGAACTTACAGTATTGATAAATCTTCATTTGAACATTAAGTTTATGATATAAAACCATAACAAATGAGTAACAATATCTTTTATAGAGCTATTCAAAAGTATAAAGTAGATATTTAAATAACAAAATTTAATCGGTAGGCATACTTTTATTTTGACTCATTTTTTTTTACTATTTTTTTTTGTATCTATATTAAATTCTGCTCATTGTCTTGCATCTGAAATATGACATTGACCCCGAAATTCACTACACACTAATGCATTATGGCAAAGTTCAATTGTATAGAAACATCTACTTCTGTTCCTACTTTTTAATGTTGTATTAATGTGGTGGCATAGCATTTTTTCACAAATTCAGTTTTGTCTATTATTTAATTCTTCTAACGTCTTTTTTATATTTATTTTCTGGTTTCAACGCCGATTCTAATTCAGTTTTGGTCAGAACTTGACTGTAAATCCATCCGCTGTTTTCCCTGGATCAATAACCAGTAATTATCAGCTTCTCCGAAAGTGTCCGACTACTAATCCCAATTGAGTTTTGAATCAGCGGTGTGAGACCAATGACCTCTAGACAAATTACCTAGAAAATAGTCATTGAGCTAAGCGTGTTGGTAATGGAAATATATTTAATTTGGCTATTTGCCTTACAGTTATTTTAATAAAAACATTATACCTTTCATTCTATGAGGTAGCATCTATCTATTTAGACGTTGCTGTTTTCGGTCGACAATCAGGTTGTGCATCTTCTTAGAAAAATGTCTTACACCAAGATTTGAAACTTAAAAAGGACGAAATTTCATAAAGCTCATCATAAGAACATTCTTCATAAAAATCATCTTTAAAACTTATGCCAAAACATTAGTAACGCGTTTTAGAGCTCCGTATTTAACATCGTTTTCAGAT
>NW_026856875.1:0-20266 GCF_026571515.1 Ruditapes philippinarum | reverse complement strand
AGAATGCCTGAGAGATGAATACCTTGTAATAAATTATCAATAGAATTTTATATTTTTGTTGGAAACTATTAATTGATTATAATATGCATATTGGATAGTGTTTTACAGGTTTCAGATGATCATTTTTTTATTTTTGAAAATATGGGGGGGTTGTAGTGAGGGGTTGGGGGTGGGGGTCCAGGTCACGCGACGGGCACCTTTGGACTAAGATAGTTTCAAGATCTTTGTTTCTTTATAAATAAATCTTACCTGTACTTTTCTATAGTGAAGTCATTGTCATTTAAACTCATTTTCAATATTTCCTCACTTTACAAATTTTCTTAGACTCTCTACTGTAGACCTTAAGTTGACATGATACGATGATACTGTACACAATGTCACTCCCGAGTCCTGTATTTTCTATAATCTAGCCCAATGGACTACACAGTACATTGAATTAAATCCATGCATTTGTTTAATTAAATCCATATTCAGTATAGTCTAAATTAATTTCTCAATCTAGAAGTCACAGCACAACTAGAAACCCTACTGTAACGACACATGTAAATTTAATTACTTTCACTTCCTCTTTTACCAGAATAATGATTTTTTCCTGGTAAAGATGACATCACATATTTGATGACATCATTAAGTGTCAAGGTAAAAGTATTGTATGGAAAGCAATTACTGTCATGTTCAGCACACACTCATTGGTTAGCGATGTAATAGTACTACAGTACAGTACTGCTGTACTATCAGCACTTGGTTTTCGCAAAACTTATTTTGCAACCTTTAAATGTTGTTTTTTTTTTATATTAGACTCTACATATAAAGTACAGTACCCAGTATAGTACAGTATAGTTTTTAATGCGAGCAGTTCCCGTACAAAAATCGAAGTGACTTAAATATTATTTTTATTACGCTCACTCACCAAAAAAATTAAATTGTTACACATCAAAATTAGGCTCGTCATACAAATTATGGAAATTCCATTATGTTCTAAACATAGAATAACCCTTAGTTATGAGACCTCATATGGGGTACCGTAATTATCCATTATTTAAGAAGAGAAGTAGTTCCCATACATGTAATATAACCCATTATAATTCTAATATGTTGTTATATCGGACCTATTTTTCATTTATAATTGTTGAAGAGACCATTTCCCAGAGTAATGTAGGTGTTATTCAGGATATAGGGCGTAGACTAAACGCTAGTATAGATCTATTACCCGGTACCATTCTCCTAACGCATTCACATGCATTGCATGATAAATTTACTCAGTAAAGCCATAAAATTATTAGAAATAATAAAAAAAGATCAAATCAGGTTTTCGTCACACTGCCTACTTATCTGTACACAGGTAGTTTACATGCAAAACCTTTTAATGGGTCTCATGTAAGTTTTTTTTGCACATGTGCGCAAGGACGGAATCACCCAAAGTTAACACGGTCATGTTTGGACAACGCATAGGTGAAAGTGATTTAAAATGAAACTTTTTATACGTACTGCCGGATTGACACATTAGATTTTGTCTCGTTTATGCATCTGATTATTTTGATATCAATTTTGAAGAATGCGAGAAAAAATCAAGCATTTAGACGAAAAAAACGGACCCGTACAATTTCTTTACGGTAACTGCCTGCATGCCAGTAATAAATGTTTAAATACTTAATACTGAATTAAATTCACTTTATTGTCAATATCGCTTGTCCAAACTGAATAGTAGATTTAAATCTGACTAAATAGAAAGGATATATCGTGGACTAACCAGTTAAGTAATACAACTAACCAGTTAAGTAATAATACTAACCAGTTAAGTAATAGAAAGAGCACCGAAACACGAGGCTATCTAATTTGTACGAGGGGGCGTAGCCCCCGAGTATAAATCAGATTGCCGAGTGTTTTTGGTGTTCTTTCTATTTTGTATCATAGTCAAACATAACAACACGTTCCCTTTTTGTCACACTATGAAACCCCTGGAAAAGGTAACAAATGAACGAGCATTTGAATATATTTCTTCCGCTTTCCCTTTCTCTGCCGTCACAATAAGTAAACCCCAGCAAAATGAGCCAATCCACGGGCATGATCTGGAGTGCGGGTAACTGATACCTGCACTTCAGTTACCGCACTGTGCATGCATATATATACGATTTAACTCTGACACTATTTCAACAGAAAGGTCCCCAAACTATGATACAACTCTAATATGGTGTATTTACAGGACTTATAAAGGTAATAGTGATTAGTAAGAAATTACGATAAGTAATAAAATATCTAATGTAAATATATGTTCATATGCATTGTTTTCATTTGACAACTGACGTGTCTGTAAGAAACTAAGCTTTTATACCCACGAGAAGATTACATCATGGTCACTTCAAGTAGAAAAAGTAATAAACAGCTCGTGAGTGAAAGGTTTGAGAAAAGGCTGGTACATGTATTATCTATTCAATTATTATCTTTAAAGAAAAATACATCTTATTGAAATTTGATAATGATATTAACGTTATTTCCATCATAATTGATTGATTCGAAATTTATTGTATCATTTAACAGGGAAGTTTACAAGCCTAAATGCGTGCTGGCCAGGAAGTTGCCATGACAGCCACGTCTTCAGAATGTCAAGTATTGGCAGACACTTGCAAAGTCACAACCAAGGTACTTTTTATAATGTTGATAAATAATGAGTTATATGGTTATCAATGTATTTATTAATTAGAATGAAGCGATTTGGTAACGTTATTTAAATATGTATTATATCTAAGGCAATAAAAATTATATTTCTAAAAAACAACTTATTAAAGCGATTTACTACCAAATCATCGTTTTTCTCTATTCTGTAGTATAAACATCAACAGAGAGTATAGGATAACTTGCAATTTATTAATTTCAGACCCACAAAATGGATACCTTTTAGGAGACAGTGGATACCCGTGCCGACCATTTCTTATCACACCCTTTTTTACAGCCAAGTACGTACACATACACATTTAAATATAAACTTAGTGGTAGCATATTGTTTTAAAAATTCGATCTTTTCATAATTTCTGTTGACATTTTGAGACTGGTGATCAAGAACAAACCATTCATTTTGTAGGAAACGAGAAATGAAGAGCGATTTAACAAGGCACACATTTCGACACGCAATGTAGTAGTAGAGAGAGTGTTCGGAGTTTGGAAGAGAACCTTTCATATCTTACATGGTGAAGTATGTCATATTTAATACACTTGTTCCAGTTGTATTTCAAAAAGTTCATGTCCTTTATAATTCTCTTATTGAGAAAATTGTCAATGACAAATACATTTGTAATGACATGTACATGTCCTTCTGTTTTACATTACATAATGAACATTCAAACCGCGCGATAAATTTTATTTTTATTTGCCGTGTTTGTACGTTCTAAAAGGTTTTGACGCTTACATTTAAAATAAATTGACACATTTCTTTCGATTATAGATACGCATGAAACCACATAGAGTCACACGAATTATTGTAGCCTGCGCTGTTCTGCACAATTTAAGATTACAGTGGGGTGAGCCTCAAGAGGGCAGTGACTCTGACCAGGACCAACCTCCACAGAGATATTTCAGGGGACTATGGATGGCAAAGGAGTGAGACAGCACATTGTTCAGACATATTTCTAGGATAAAATATAGTTAGTATATAAGAACATGTTTTTAGGCAAATACAATCTATTTTTCGAATTTCAAGTTTAACAAATTTTATACTCCAAATACAATATTTCATTTAAAACATCAAAATTTTAACAAGTTCTGTCCTCGGAACAAAGCACCAAAGCATACATTAAATAGTTTCGTTTATATTAATCAATTTTATATTTCTCTATCAAAACATCAGCCAGCTGTGCAAATTTATTGTAACATTTCATTTGTGTCTCGGAGAGCTGGATCTGCCTCTCATAAAATGTCATCTGTAGATCCTTCAGTGTTCTGTAATATATAACAGAAATTTTGGCGTACATAACATATTTATATAAATGATCAGCATTATTTTTTGTCCAATCACATTGTAGTATTTTTCAAATTTTCTGCTAAGTCTAACTTTGGTTTATGTGTACTAACTAAATAAAAATTTACTTAATCTGCCGTCTAACCTGAGTCTAACAATTTTCAATAATGCATTATATTAGGGAGGAGTTAGAGGTGTGATTTGCACTCTGAATTGTAAAATATCTGGGTTAGCAAAACAATGCCAACGTAAAAAACAATTGGGCGTGGTCAGGTGTTTCTAAATGTGAGGATACAATCAATTAATTTATTACATAGATAATACATGTGGGGCATGCAGAGACAAATGTTGTTTTTTTATATCCTTTTAACTCTATGAAAAGTGCCTGTTATAAATTGCTGACTGTTTTAAACTTCTTTTTTTCTAGAAAAAGTAACCAAAACATAATTTTCTTTCAATTGATAGGAATGAACTGCATTAACAATCCTTGATATTAAGAATACAATGATTATAAATACATTTTTGACTGGAAAACTCATGGTAAATGAACAGCCTCCACCTGTAAACCTAGATTGGCACACAAAAAAGCTGTTTTTCAAATGAGCAAATCAATTGGGATTTTAAATGTTAGTGAATAACTTAAAGCTAATAATGAATTTGTATAAATTATTAATCTAATGCATTTTTTCACATTTTCCATTTATTTATAAAGGATATACACATTTCATTAACTCCATTGATTTTACCTAATTGCATCATTTTCCTCGCTGTTTTTTTTTTCAGCATGATAGTCTATAACTGTTATATAAATTCTGTGACATTTCAGTAAAAAATGTGCCTGATTATTTGTTGATAGGGCCATTTATTTAGCTTATCTAAATGTGATATGTTAGAAACTTAACAAGGTGTAGACATCTTGTAGAGCGAAAGGGCGGAGCTATCGGTGATTTAATGAAATGCCTTTTTTTTTGGTTGAAAAAATAATGTTGATCATTAAATAGGTTAATGTTGGCAGGCTTGACCAATTATTTTTGTTAATACATATTATTAAACACTAACCTATACTTAAGTTTTGTTCTTTTGCGACTAAGTCTGCACGTTCGATATCTTATTTTATCCTGCAAAACCGGTATTCTACCAAATCTTATCAAAACAATTACTGTCATATTCCAACATTTCAAATTTTGTCATTCTATTATGTTACATCTATCATATCCTATCACAAAGCCATATAACGATTTGACAGATTATCTATCATTACATTTTGATCTCTCTAGTTTAAAAAGTTCTTAAAAAAGATCAAAAACATATTTCTTCCAGGCTTACAGATGATGAGAACCGGAGCTGGGTGTGACGGACGTATTTTTTAAATTTTGTGAAATGAATTTTAAATATATTAAAAATATGTTTTAACCTTTTCTGGTGAGTTTTGTTTTTATGCTGCCTCTTTTCATCCGACGTAACTGCAAATAAATTTTACACTTTATTAGATTAATAAAATTATTGTGAAATATCGCCATATACGAGGGATGATCAAAAATTAACCGGACTTTGTAAATGATTCTTAACCTGTTAATTGAATTTACATAACAATACACGGAAAATATATCGGAATCTATCCCCTAAATGATACTAAAAATACCAACAAGAATATCAACAAAGAAAAAAGTTATGCTGTTATTGGCATGCACATGTAAAGCAATGCGGCGCACGGTATAACTTTAAAATTGACGTTAACGACGTCACAAGCGTATTGTCCTTAAGGGAGCAGATTTTTACTCATTCACGGAGTAGGCCAATATGTGGTACAGTCATGTTATTGATGCAGCGGATCCCCTGCCTATATATAGTTCTGTACAAGTGGGTATCATATTGTATTGTAATAGAATGAATGGTGATAAAGAGCTCATGTAATGACGCAAACTTCCGTTATTTCCTTCTGTAACTTGATTGTTGAAAAAGTCGCACATGCAATTAACTATATTATTTATTACAAATAATGTAAAATAATGTTGCTGAATGATAATGTATCATACATACGAAACATTAACAGAATAATACAACTATGATCAAAATTGTCCTATCTTAAAATAAATAAAACGCATAGCCAATTTGAACAGTGGCTGTTAAATTGTTGACACAATTTCTCCATAAGACTACTGCGTTAAATAGGAAAATAATTGATACAATTGTAAACCAAGAATACATACATGTAATTAATGCATTAACTATTATCATTTTAAGATCCTCAGAGTTGACTGCACCGTCTTGTAGTTACTGTCGAACATCGTTGACAATGTCCGCAGTCAATCGATTGTCATTTTTCAACGTCTTGGCGATTGACGTCACCAACGTCCTTGAAAATGTCTTTTTTCTGTCTCTCCCTTACTTGTTTCTATTTCTCTATGATCCTTTCTTAATCTTTTAAGCTAATCAAAAAAATATGCTGTGGCTTTCTGGAACTTTTCCCTTGATAGCCATAATCTTTTTCTACGTTTTAAACAGTTTCTCGTCTTAAATTTGACAATTTTTTCCTATTGATCGATTTTCGAGACATTCCGACGACATAGTTTTAACGCGAGTATTTCATTAACATGTGACGTTTGAATTGTGATTGTAAATGTAAATATGGTTTAAATGAAGTCATTGTTACTGACAACGTCACAGATATGGTACATGACGTTTTGGCGTATTTAGAAATCTAAATGTGCCATATTGTAAAATACACGCAGCATAAAGCGCCTCATGTCAAGGCGAATTTTCGCACTGCGCCGGGTGTGCGTTACCATGGTTTTTGAATTTGCTGTTACGGACAAGCTATACAGATATCGGTACAATTATAGCTATGCTATATTAAATCAGATATTGGTATAATTATAGCTATGCTATGCTACATCAGATATCGGTATAATTACAGCTATGTTATGTTAGATCAGATATCGGTATAATTATAGCTATGTTATGTTAGATCAGATATCGGTATAATTATAGCTATGTTATGTTAGATCAGATATCGGTATAATTATAGCTATGTTATGTTAGATCAGATATCGGTATAATTACAGCTATGTTATGTTAGATCAGATATCGGTATAATCATAGCTATGTTATGTTAGATCAGATATCGGTATAATTACAGCTATGTTATGTTAGATCAGATATCGGTATAATTATAGCTATGTTATATTACATCAGATATCGGTATAATTATAGCTATGTTATATTACATCAGATATCGGTATAATTATAGCTATGTTATATTACATCAGATATCGGTATAATTATAGCTATGTTATATTACATCAGATATCGGTATAATTATAGCTATGTTATATTACATCAGATATCGGTATAATTATAGCTATGTTATATTACATCAGATATTGGTATAATCACAGCTATGTTATATTACATAAGATATCGATATAATCATAGCTATGTTATATTACATCAGATATCGGTATAATTATAGCTATGTTATATTGCGTCAGATATCGGTAAAATGATAACTATTTTATATTACGTCAGATATCGGTATAATTATTGCTATGTTATATTAGATCAGATATCGGTATAATTACAGCTATGTTATATTAGATCAGATATCGGTATAATTACAGCTATGTTATGTTAGATCAGATATCGGTATAATTACAGCTATGTTATGTTAGATCAGATATTGGTATAATTATAGCTATGTTATATTAGATCAGATATCGATATAATCATAGCTATGTTATGTTAGATCAGATATTGGTATAATTATAGCTATGTTATATTACATCAGATATCGGTATAATCATAGCTATCAGATATCGATATAATTACAGCTATGTTATATTACGTCCGATATTGGTATAATCATAGCTATGTTATATTACATCAGAAATTAGTAGAATTAAAGATGTGTCATATATTACATCAGATATCGGTACAATTATAGCTATGTTATATTACATCAGATATCGGTATAATTATAGCTATGTTATATTACATCAGATATCGGTATAATTATAGCTATGCTATATTACATCTGAAATCGGTATCACTATAGCTTAATGTTATACTACATCAGATATCGGTGTAGTGTACAAGTTTAATTATTATACTGTATCAACTTAACTAATACGAACCTGTATTTTCATAAATTGTAAACATTTATCCAGTAACGAGGGCCCGTCACTTCTGTAAAGTGGCTAAGTTCGGACAACATGCCTCGTACCGCTGTGGGTTCGAATATCCTGCTGGAGGCTGTTTAGCTTACTAAAGATAGATCGAGCCTGAAATGGTGCATCAGCAACTTTAATCTTCATCCAACAGTAGAGCAAGAAAATCACAAACAGTATGTGCTTGACATAGACCGAAATAAATAAGTTTATTTGAATACTTATCAGATTTAAAAATGGCAAATCGTTTAAAAATTCGACAATATTGACAAAGTGTTGCAGTGCTTTTACATCTGTATACATGTATATAATACTATTGATTTGAATCTTTTTTATAAGTTTTTACACATTTGATTTTCATGTTTTTGATATATCGATGTATTATCAATGTTTTTATAACTATTCATGTATTGATAAATTTTAAGACAAAAATAACTTATAAGTTTCTCCTTGAAAACAGATGTTACAATAAAACGTGTTATATATAACTTGCGATGTGTAAAAGCATTGTTTCAAACAATAAACAAATGTTGCATATTTACAATATTTGAAAAAATGAATACACGAACAATGTTGCTTTGCAATATTAAGATATCCAGATATACGTATAACGATGTAAAATGCTTGTGGATGCCAAGTCCGAAGGCATGATGTTGGCCAGATTGTGTCTTTGTCAGTTTAATAAAGCAGGAAGTTCACGGCACACTACCATACCATTAATGTTTTTGTTTGTTTTGTTTTTTTCCAACTGATCGCAAAGTAATTGAACAAAAAGTGAAGATTTCGTTTTTTGTTAAATTCAACAAAATACCAGGATAAGATAACCCTACCATTTCAAAAGCCAAACCTAGATATCAATTGTGTTTAGGTGATTTCCCTTGTAATGCTCACAACCGTGCTGTTTGTGCCGACTGGCGGCCGTAAAAAGTCTCCCACCCATTCAATGTGGCGGTCGTAAAAAGTCTCCTCACTTTTTCAGAATATCTCATCTTCGGAGGATTACTCGGCCATTGTCTTTCTTACAAAACTGATTGACTGAGAGTTGTAGGACACTGTGTTTGTGTTCTCCGTTGCTGATCTTTGAACACTCAAATTTCCAAGACTATTACCCTCCAGGAAGATTCCCATCCCGAACAATTTCTCCCCCTACGCATATACATTTGATGCGCGGTGCATCGTTTTGTGCGATGATTTTGTGGTTGGATGTTAAATGACTGTGTTCCTGAAACATTCAATGCTGGTCCTAGTTGATAGTTACGTTCATATTTCTATCAGATTGACATACATACAAAATAATAAAATAAATTAATTTTAAAGGCAAATTAAGCCTCAAAATTGACTACAGTTTTTTTTTCCTTTCAGGGGAAAGGCAAACATGTCTGTTACAATATTTAAATAATCGATTAAGGCAATGTTAATTGCTGATCACAGACAAATCTAATGCTTAATGTGAAAGAATTTGTCACAAAAGTAGGAAAATGCAAATAGAGTAGTAATGTGACTCCCATACAAAATATCACGTTAAATTTGTCCTTAAAGCAAAATAAGTAAAACATGGTTCAGAGATGAAATCATGATTAACATTTTTGAAATTATAACAGTACACTTAAAAGGAAAAAGCTTTTGAGAAATCTGAAATGAAAATAGCATTGTTTGAGCTTATGGGCCTAAGACTTGTTTCAATCAATACATTGTAATCTCCAGGGTTTGTTCAAGTCACATGACTTGCTTTAAAACTACTCGGTGATTCTGTTGGCGTCTAAATTTCGTTCATATTTACATTTCAAACCCAAAATATATAAAATTTATACAGAAATTCATGCTTGGACTTTCAGAAATGTCATTTTTGAGTGATTTGAGTACATAAGGTCATTTTAATATTTTTTGTCATTAATTTGCCTGAGTATCCCTTTAAGAATTTGGTCCTAGACAGTTCAAACAGACAGTTCAGACAAACAGTTCAAACAGACAGTTCAGACAGACAGTTCAGACAGACAGTTGAAACAGACAGTTCAGACAGACAGACAGACAGTTCGGACAGACAGTTCAGACAGCACATCTCAGCAATTGGGTCAGTTAATATACCAAGCTGTATCGATAATTGGCCAATTTATCGTAATATTCGTGACTTCGCCCCGAAAGTCCCCGAAATTGGCCAATTATCGTGTCTTTGCCTTTCGTATTTTGAGGCAAAGACACGACGACACGAGAAATAAAGGGCGCCGATACGAAGTTTTTTTAAAAGTACTTGATCTACTTTGGAGTGGCATTATTGATAACTCAACAAGATGAGTATTCTAGCATGGTTTTGGTTTTATTCTATATTGTAGAACGTCTTTCACATTTGACGTTCTCTCAGCAAAGCATTTTAGCAGGACAATAGTTTCTTTCAATAATTCAAATTTACTTCATTGGCTGCTTTGCCGGCAGAGCATTTAAGGGGGACATGCGTTACGGATGCCAAATCAATATGTCATGTTGAACAGCCAGTAGAATCTTTGACACGGCTCGATATTTCGGTATGCCAGATTTCGTTGCTTTGCCAATAGAGCACTTTGGTAGGATTTTAGTGCAGAATTCCCTGCTTAGTCGCTTTGCTAGCATTCTGGTAGAACCTTTTATTTCCATTTTTATTTCAGGCTATATCATGCTAGGTTGCTTTGCATGGGGTTTTCTTTTTAAATTTAATCGATAAGTGAATAATATAGGATTTTAAAGGTAAAATGTAAAATGTTTGATGGAAATTCACAGAACGAAAGTCCTGCTAAATTCAAATCACAAAGGCAACCAGTAGGACTACTAACTTTAGTCCCTTTAGTCTGCTGAATTTCATATACATGAACATGTGCTCCCGGGACCGGTTTAAAGGTTTATAACATATATATATATATATATATATATATATATATATATATATATATATATATATATATATATATATATATATATATATATATATATATATATATATATATCAGCGACGTCATGTGCTGAAAAGTTCTTGTTACAGAAAAAATAAGATAAACTGATTCGTTTGAAATAATGGTTTACTTTTGCGTAAAAATTATGTATACATAACAAGCCATTTTTAAGACATTTATAACAACTGAATAAATTTAACTGCTTTTATGTTTAATTAATAAACACGTACGGTGCCGTGTAATTAATGCCTCATCAATATCACAGAGAGCTTGAACTACTACATCTTTATGTACATATTAATATCATTAAACAATTTGGGGGTTTAAAATCCCCTTCTTTCCCTGCATCTCTATACATTTTTGGCAAAGTGTCTTTGAATGTGTTTGCTGCATATTATTACGGCTCGGTCACATAACTCGAAAATTAAACTTGTTCTGTTCAATTTTGATTAAAAACTATTTTTAATAGAATATGAAGCGTTATTAAAAAAATAAGATATTTAAAACGTTATAAAGTTCCGTTAAAACACGTTTTTGCGTTATATACATAGGTGAATGTCCAACTTAAAAGTATGCAACCTACGACAGATGTCCAAGATGCTACAAACTTTTAGGACTAGGACTTCCAATGGAAAATGTTTTCAATCTTTTATTCTTGGGACAGCAAAAGGTAGTCCAATTATTATAACCACTAACACCTTGCTTGCAATATTCTAGCGCTAAGTTACGAACTCTTTCTATTTCAGTTTTTGCCATTCACACCAGGACGAAAAAAGAACATATTCGTAAAGTTAATTCTAAAGGCTATGCTATTTTTCATAACCAACAAAAGTCCTGAATCGCGTGAAAGTTGCTTGCATGTTCACCGACTCATTCTTTCTGTTCAATTTTACTGTCTCTTTTTTTTCTTTGACAAGTGTGACATATACCATTTAGCCTCATTTTCATAGGAAAAGAAAATGTTGTTAAAAACGGCATGAATCAAATCCCAGCGGAAGCTTGCTTTCGTTTTTTCTTTTGTCGAATATCTGCACGTATTTTGTCTATGAATTTCAATTCGTCCGTGAGCATTGCATCACAATCGCTTTGTAAAACCTGAAATGGTCCATTCCAAGAGGATTCGTCTACATCGAAAGATTTTTTGTCTCCGTCGTTAGTAACACAGTAATGTTCGACTGACTTTCTTACATTCCGGAAATGCTCTACCTCGTCTCGAAATTCTGACCCAAGCGAAGACACCGTCTCTATAAATTTTCGTTTAAAAAATCTATAAATAGCAACATCAAGAAAATTTCTCTCCTCGAATTTGTTCTTATCGTTCTCAGATATGCCCAATGCTCGTTCGGTCGGATGTTTATTGATATTCAATGGAATGTATAACACATCCTCAAGGCGCCAGTGCAGACGTCTTTTAAATAAAATAATTGACTCATCAAAATGTTCTACTAGCATGACTAATGGGAATTTAGAATCTAGATATTGTAAATAATGTTCTATTTTTTCAGAGTCTGTAGAATGAAAGCCCCTTGGAAACCCGAAATCCATCGCCATAGAATTTCTTGTCAAACTGAACACATTTCGGTCATACAATTCCGGATATCGGATTAAGTCTTTTATGAAGTTTTCCTTTGGCACCATTTCAAGATATTGTACCTTCCAAACATCCCTGTGGAAGTATGCCCCTGAGATCATTAACGATAAAGGTTCTCTAACTATTGCTATATTTACAGTATCATTTGGCAAAATTTCATTATACACCGACTCGTTATACACCGAGTGTAATGCTAAGATATCGTAATATCCACTTCCGCTTTTAAAAAGTAGTTCATGCTCTCGACCGTAAGTTGAAAACTTGTATTTGTTTCCTTCGATTGGCATGACAAACGACAAATGCCGCTTCATTCCGAAACGAAACAAAATATTTTGGACGGTACTACCACCAGCTTTGTGAACTTTTAAAAATCCAATATGGTGGACTTCAAGTGACGTCATATCCGGATTTGTGTACCGATTGAAAATGTAGTCGGATACCTTGTTTGGAAGGAAAGAAAAGTACTTCTTGATGACATACAATGTTACAACAGCTCCTATTAGAAACAAAACACATCCGGTTACCCATGACCTTGATCTGAAAGTAGAAATTTATAAGTATTGGCACAAGATAATAAATTGTAGACAGAAGTTTTATGACGGCTAGATAAAATACACTGACACTGAACATAATGCAAAACAACAACAACAACAACAAAAGATGCGTGTGTATACTGAATATTTTCTTCGTAAATACTATAAGAAGTATCCAGTGAGTTATCTTTTTATATAAAATTTTTAAATGGTAAAACTTTTTTGTTTTCATAATCTTACAGTCGATTCTTGTTAGATCTGTTAAATCGGATGTCTCTATTTCATATACATGGATATTGTGCATTAACAGAACAAAATGTTCCGGAATAAATATATATTGCAAAAACATAATAGAATGTCCAGGAATGGATATATTTCATAAACAGAATTAAATGTTCCGGAACAAAATATTATGCTTTAAAAGTCCTATTTTAAGCGTTAAAATCGTTTTTCAGTTATTTCCTGACCGCGCCATTTACTTTTAACAATTGTTTAAACATATTTCTTTTTATTCTTCAGACATGTAATTCTTTTTCGAACTGCAACCAATACGGTATTTTGATATTCTAAAGACCGCAGCTATATAGCTTCATAAATGCGAGCTTTATTTAGAATAATATAACTATATTATACCAGAAATAGATCTAGTAGAAAGAAAAAATTTAATTAAAGAATGCGTCCAATTTTATAGGACTGTATTTTCATTTCTACCCCTCATTTAGATTAGCATAACAAAAGATGTTTACCAAATACGACGCGTATGAATTTAAAAAATGGTTAAAGATATTTAAAGGCCCATTATACTTCAGAAGTGCTTTCACTTTTATTTCTCAAAGGCTTTGTAATTTTGATGTACTTTTATAGTATCCACTTATTATTGTTCTTTCTTCAGGTAACAAGCATCTAACATTTCTTTTAAACCGTCGTTTAAACATTATAAAATTCATGTTTGTCCTTTCTAAAGAAGTATAATTGAGCAGCGTCACGACAAAACCAACATAATTGGTTTGCGACCAGCATGGATCCAGACCAGCCTGCTGTTCGCTTACCAACTCTATTACAAGTAGAGAAACTGATAGCGAACAATATGGATCCTGATCAGACTGCGCGGATGAGCAGGCTGGTCTGGATCCATGCTAGTCGCAAACCCACTATGTTGGTTTTGACGTGACACGGCTCAAATTGTATTTGTTTCTGAAGCATAATGTGCATTTCAGCATGCATGCACACACATTTCAAATGCATAATATAATTCCCAAGCTGTTAAGGTGACAAATAATGGTTAACATAATATAGAAAATATAAATTGATTTCAATAATTTTTGCAAACAACCATTACGTAAGTTCGGCAGATTTCTTATTTTCTAAAATCAAAAACGAATTTTTAACACAAAGCCAAACTTTTTAATGACTTGTGGAATATATAAAAAAAACTTGTTTTTGTGGCATTTAAAGGCTTATTATCTATTTAATAAATACCTTTTATAATTCAAATGTATAGCAAAGCCCTCCATTTATATTTACAGAAACATAAATAATCCTCACTATAGAAAACAAACATATGACATTTTTTAATATACATGTATATATCAGAAAAAAGACGCTATAAGAAATATAGCACTTCAATAGGTAGTTATGGGATATGTCTAATATACACTATAAATGTAGGACAACTTATTCTCAATACCGGTGCGTGCGAATATTAATTATACATGTATTAAAAAGACTGTCATACCAGTATAAGTGTACCGTATATTTTACATTGACTAAAGATCGATAATTCAATACTATAAATAAATCTCTTTATTATTTTATAAGATCAAATTAAGATATACAATAAGCTCGAAAAGAGCTGGATAATTTTGAAAATTTGTGAATGACACTTATATGTTTGGCCTCGTGTTTACTCTAGTTTAATAGTCTATATACAATTTTACAATAAATTTACTTAAGCCGAACATTAAATTTGAAAATATTTTACCAAAGATCAACTGGGGCATTTTAAACGGAACATAATTTTATATAAGAACGATACTTAAGAAATATACTAATAATACACTATGATTAACTTAAACAATTGGTATTCAGTGCGAGTATGAGCCCTTTTGGCTTATTTATAAAGCGTTTAAACGCTTTTCATATTCAGGTCATTTTTTACAATAAAATTGAGAATTCTGTAAAAAAACAGTACAGAGCGAGCAAATGATTTGAAATTTCCTACACAAGTTATTAGTAATTTACTCTCATCAAATGGTATAAAAGTCCTTCCATGTCTGCGTCAAAAAACAAACAAACAAGATTTCAGTCGTGTCCCTTTAAACAAAAACTCAGTCGTGTCCCTTTAAATGTCTGAATGCAAATGGGAGACAATTTACGTTATATAACATCGGTC
Organism: Ruditapes philippinarum; assembly: GCF_026571515.1. Lineage (NCBI taxonomy): Eukaryota > Metazoa > Mollusca > Bivalvia > Venerida > Veneridae > Ruditapes > Ruditapes philippinarum. The sequence continues at coordinate 4,711 of NW_026856875.1, read as the reverse complement.
ACTTTGTATTACTTTATAAACATACATGTAAACCCCTATATTGGAATAATGCATGTGTCCTCGTTTAGGATTTGGAAAAGTCCATTGTTATTTTGAAGGGTTTTAATATTGAAAAAAACCTGAAATTTAGCAGCCGACAATAACGAGCAGCCGACAACAGTTAATTCTGATCATACCGAGAGTTAAATCAGAATTAAGCAAACATAATTAAAACAACAACAACAACAACACCACCACCACCACAACAACACCAGCAAACCTACAAACAATTTTGTAAATAAGCAGTAAAATTTTAAGACCTTTTTAACAGTGAGATCTGAGGCATAAACTTAACCAGGCGTGGAAACATGCGTACATCTATTACCTTGAATATGTGAAACGACAAAAAATGGTGTTTAGATGAGAAAGCATAAATAGCACACGAGTTAAAACATCCGTTTCAAAAGTTTAAAGGCCCATTTAGCTTCAGAAATACGTTTATTTTTTATTTCTCAAAAGCTTTTTAATTTTCGATGTACATTTATAGCATCCAAAAAGTTATTCATTGGCCGATTACCTGAAACATCTCTCTTATGTGATGCTTTTTGGCAATACGTACAATTATAAGTAATAAGCATTTTGTATGGAAGTCAAAATGCTACTTTGTTTACATTTTTGCTACTTTTATGACAAATTATTTCACATGTATCGCTACTTTCTTCACGTAACAAGCATCTAACATTCTCTACAACCATTATTGAAACATTAAAAGTATAAATTTTGCCTTTTCTAAAGCAGTAAAATTTTTCATGTTTCTCAGGTATAATGGGCCTTTAAACAGAAACGTTGTAAACATTCAAAAGGCAATATAATATGATTCTTTTTTTTCAACATGCACGATGCAAAAGCGTAACTTAAATATTTATGTTGTATCAAAATACCTAACTATATCAACTTAAAAGCATTTTATATAAAAACAAGATTCCCACGAGAAAATTGCGTTTTCCTTGGAGTGTTGCTTCCATGGAAACAGTTTTTTTTCTCATTTTGCTTTTATACCCAAGAGTTATAAAATAAATATACATGTATATAGGTTAATTAACTGATTAATTAAACAATAAAGTAATCAATACTTGTAGTTTGATTCCGATGACAATTCAGGATTGAGGTCGTAATTAAAAGAAAATTGTTTTGCAGTAACGCAATCCACTTTCTTTTTCAGCTGGTAGGCAGGCACGTCAAGTATTTTTCTTTTGTTAAAGCCCTTTGTTTATCATCACCCAAAAGAAAGATGTTGTTCTGAATATTAACATAGCGTACTTTTAGCCTCACTGCATAAAAAGATCCTCTTATTCTAAGGGCAAATACATATAAAATATACAATTAATAAATCAATATATAAGAGTAGGTGTAACCGAAAACCAAAACATTTTTAATGCTCGCCTAAGTGCTAGTGAAGCTTTTTTTCTTCTTCAAGTATGTTTAAATTGGCGTCTATAAATTGTTTCCGCCTTCGCAAAAACACGAGATATAACTTAATATTAACAAGGGGAATAAAACAGCAATTTATCGGTACTAAAAAAACGACAGTTTAATTTGTTAAACAAAATCCACCATACGATCTGTAGAGAGTTGTTGACATATCTTAAATTAAATATGATACATAAGAACATGAAAACAGTTTTTATTCGGTTTTAAAGTCATAGTCAAATGGCGATTTTGCAGCTTTCCTGATGCAGAAAGACCTTAACTGCCCCTTTGAGCTTTATTTCAGGCACGAACATGTACGAGAGTAGAGTCACCGACCCTCGGCAAGCTAGCTTTCCTATACGTTAAAATCTGAAGTCCCTAGCGGGATGCGAACCCACAGTGGTGAGGGGCCAAGTGGTTTGAAGTCAGCCACTTTAACCAATCCAATCGGCCTCGTACTTAACATGAACAGTGGGTTACATTGAAACAAACAGCCTGTTCTACAGATTTTTAAGAATGTTTTTAGTTCGTCTCAAAAGCGCTGTATAAATATATAAAACGACATGGCGTAAATCTTGCTGTCATCATTGAAAAAACGGTATCTCTGTTTTCTATGTTTATTTTACAAAAAAAGTCCTCTGGTTTATTTCTCATTAGCATATTAATTAACTAAAACGACATTAATGGACTTGTAGCCTTAATTCGTCGTTGATTTATGCAAATTACAAATGCAGAATAAATTATGGTGATATTTAGTTACGCTTTATCAAAGCGGTCCCAACTGCATAGAATTTATTTGAGAGACAACTTAATACTGCCGTGAAATATGGAGACAAAAATGAAGTAGAAAATGTCACAGTCGGACGAGATATTAAAGGGACTCTACTAAGGTTTTTTTGACATGACATCACGGTTCTGGAATTAATTTTTGAGAAATAATGTACCATTTGATACAGGTCTAATTATTTTAAATGTGAAAAATGATCCTAAATTGAAAAGCGAGTGCACTGCTTTTCTCTAAAATCAGGTTAAGAATAGCAAAACAAATACGATTTTCTAATTTATTTCTGGATAACTTTCTTTTTTTATATCTTTTGCATATCTTGGTGTCTTAAGCGCCCAAGTTGATCTATTTCAGAAATTAAAATTTTATGTTTTTTATGCTTTGGGACCCAGTAAAATTTATTTATTAAGACAGTGAAATCAGAAAAATAGCTCATCTTCACATCATATCAATTATGATGATTAACGATCCCTTATAATGCTGCCCTCACACATAAACCACGACCTTACTGCGACCTGAAAACTAGTAAAATAGCATTTTTCTTTCGAAAATCGTTGGTTTTCTTTCAAATTTCCAAATTTCTCTCGCAGAAAATTTCTCTCGCACACGGTCCGGGGCTCTGCAAACTTGTGTTCAGTACGTTTTCTCTATGTCCTCAATACGACCCTTGGCGTCCATGGCGTTTCCACTGCGACTGTGTTGCGTCCCCAAGGCGACCCCACGGCGATCATCGGCGACCCAGCTGCGACTGTGCTATGTTCTCTGCGTCCTTACGGCGACTCTACGACGACATTGCGTTGGTCCGGCGACTGTCCTGCGACTGTACGACGACCCTACTACGTTCTTGCAACCTAACCAGGACTCAGCAAGAACGCAGAGTTTCTGCAACTGTTTTGTGCATGTTCAAAATAGTCGCCGACGGTCTGCGACCTTGTGCGTCCTTGGGTTCCTCGCTACGACCTCGCTGCGTCCTTGCTGCGTCCATGGCGACTGTGCTGCGTCCTGGGTCGTAGCAAGGTCGCAGTAAGGACGCAGTAAGGTCGCGAGGTATGTGTGAGGGCAGTTTTACAGAAAGTAACATAAAAATTCTTAGCAGAAATCTTTTTATGAGAGATAATGAAAAGTCACAAAGTATCCACTTAAAATTGGCTTAGGAAGTATCTAATATTCAACACTTCCACTATTTAAACCATTTATATACTTGAGAATATGCACAACATAGGGACGAAGTACGTAGGAACCTTTTCTTAAAGCTAAGATTTCTTAAAGCTAAGAACCTAAATCTTATAAGTGTGCCCAGGCCAAGCTGAAATTTATTTTGTGCAGTAAATATTTTGAAGGGGGGGGGTTAGTTTTTTTTAAATCAAACATTATTTGGTAGAACAATATATCAAATAATTATGAGACATGTATAATTAATACGTCGTAGAAACAATTGCGAATGGTTGACGAGTTTTAAACTGTTTCTATGATTACATTTAGTGCCACGTAACTAAATTACATGTACATGTATACAGATTTACGTGAATTCGTAGTTCTTAATTTTGTGGGTTTTTTCTTTTCTTCATTAAGTTTTCTTTTTGCTCTTTGCTCCAAAAAATGCGTAAAAAATTGCAAAATGGCAATCGATTAAATCTAGGCCGATTTCAGACCACTATTGATTTTCTTCACCGCATTTCATATAAACAAAGCAGTTTCCAGGTCACTTAAAGCTATCAATGGAAATGTGGTGAAATAATTTCTTTTCAAAACTGTAAAAAGTATAATTTACATATTCTAAAAGGTTGTTCGCTTCAAAGCGGTGGTCTAGTTTTTCTCTCCCAAAGAAAAAACAAATACTGTTATTCTACATAGCTTTAAACATAGAAAATACGTGTAGAAAATACCAATACATACACATACTGCTTTTATATACTAAATCAACATTGTAACACGTTTGTTAACTTTTGCGAAATAAAAATGTAAACATACATGTATACACACAGCACATGACCTACCTTCTAAACTTTGCGTTATCCTTCTTAAATCCTTCATCTTTAGTTTTCGGTAAAATAAAAAACAATATTTTGTACCGTTTCTTAGTTTTTGCACTCATAATGATTTATTTATAAACATATAAACAACATACGTGTGCGCTGTTCAATGCAAGAGCCCGATCTGACGGCGAATGTTCTTGCTTAAAAACCACTATAGCGCGTTATTTAGGCCATGCAAAAAATCACAACACATATACAGTCAAGAGCGCTTCTCAATGTCTCGTAACTAGGTGTATACAGGTCGATATCACGTGGAAAATAAATAATGCGTAGTTAAATGTCATATATCTGATTGAGAAAAAAAGAACACAAGCTGACTGCGTTTGAACAGTTTATTTCCCTTTGTCAATGATGAATATTGTTGGTGGTTGATAAATGCTTTAACTTTTATGACTCTTAAGTAGCTATCTTTTAATAGCTTTTTCAAAAATTTGACAAAAAT
>NW_026856874.1:0-24328 GCF_026571515.1 Ruditapes philippinarum | reverse complement strand
TGACGATGATGAGTGTGTACCATATTCGGAACGAATGTGGTACATTTTTCATCCGAATATGGTACAAGTTTGTAACATATTTGGTCAGGCATTTTACCCCAAAACTGCAGATACGTATATGGTACAATTAGACAGTTGTACCATATTCGGCCGAATATGGTACAAATTTGCACCATATTCGTTTTTGTACCAAATACGGTCCGACAGTGCCTTCTGTCATAAAATAAAAAAAAATGTTTTCAAGTGTATTTCGTAATTGTATAAACAACAATTTAATAAACTAAATTAAATAAGTAAAATTTAGGATCCGCCGCCCTAGTATTGAAAAATGCGACGCATACTTAATGTATTGAGTAAATATTTAATATATCAGATATCGTATCTTTATGAATATGATAAAGGGAAATAAAACAGTGGGAAATTAGACTGGACACAGAAAACTACTTAAGATACAATCCTATAATGATACGTGCCTTTGTCTGCAGCATTAAGGAAAATCATAAATCACATTGACTGTGCAAGATAGTACGGCCATATTTGTTTGTTCAGTGGGGGAAGTTTTGTGATCCGTTTCGCTTCGCGTTTGTATTTCACAAGCCTTATCAAACAGATAAGGGCATAAAGATAGATTTATAAAGATGGCAGAGTGATTCCCTATTAATGGTTTATTCGAAAATTTACAAATTTTAAATCGAGTTAAATCAGGGAGGTACATACAGAAGTGGGGAACTTGGACACTCTTTTATGTAAAAAAGAAGAGATAACATTATAATTCCCAAATGAATATATCACTTTATTGCATGTTTTATTTCATTTGGTTTGATTTAATACATAACATCAAAGCGAGTATTCTGTAACACTCACCAATTTCTAAGCATATTAAAGTGGCACCCAAAATTAAAGCTGATGGGGAACAATCAGACTGAGATGTAAGAATATGATCTAAAATTTTGAATGAAAATATGTTAGTAATAGAAAGAGCTTGCACTGTGCATGTAAATCTATACGATTTAACTCTAAGAAAGGTCCCCAAATTATGATACAACCATATAATTTGTAGTATTGCGTTAAAAATCAAACAATTATTACGTGTCTTCATGTGTAGAGTTAGTGTCCGAAATTGTCGTTTGTCCTTAATTGCAGTCATTTTCTTTAATATCAACTTATTAATGTGAATTTGAGAATATTTATCATAAATTGATTTTGAATTATTCGTTTTAAGGAAATGATGAAGAAGAAGGACATACACAAGGTTTCTTCTACTGGTGGTTGGTGCGCTAATACGAGCATAGAGAACTCTGGTCATCATAAAACTGACAAGAAACTTGCTCCTGTACTCGCTGACTTTTTCAAAGGTACCAATTAGTTTATTTCGTATCCCAATTTATATAGAGAATCAGCAAGGTATGCTGTTAATCGTTATAAAGAATGAGCAGGTATATGCTCACATTTTCTATAAAGAATGAACATAGGTGTAATTTCAATTATTGGATAGAATCAGCAGAGGTAGGCTCTCAATTTTTTCTTAGGTTTTATTGTACTGTTAGACCTGTTCGCTGAAGCCAGTCCCGTACTGAAAGTCAGCCAGACTTGTGACATATTTATGTCATGCTGTTATTAAATAAATTTGCGTTATCTGGACAAAAGCTATACACATATGTGTTATTTAATATATTTTGCACTCCTCAGTATATTTGTTTTAATAAAAAAGGTTTGATCAACGGAATAAATAAAAGGATTTAAATATTAAGCTATTGCTGTCGTAACTTGTGAGACTTCATTCCCGACCTTTGATGATTCACGACCTACATGCTATTTTCAACTGTAAAAAGGAATTGCAACGGTGTATCTTAAATATTTGATTTGATATCAAATGGTATAATTTATTTGACCCAAATTTGATTAATAAGGGTGATTTTATACTTATTAATGTACCGTTCATGAACTTTCTAAATTCCGGTAGCCTTTGCAAATTGGGTTAACCCATAACTTTACTGTCACCCAATGTCAATTTCAAGTTATAGAAGCAAGAACCAAAAGCAGGGATATGCTCTTAAATTTTATAAGGAATAAGCAGAATTAGGCTCTAAATTTTAATAAGAATGATTATACATATACTTCGATTCTTATAAAGAATGAGCAGAGATATGCTCTCAATTCTTGTAAAGAATCAGCGGCAGAGGTCTTAATCGTTATAAATAAAGTAAGGTTTGCTCTAAATTCTGATAAAGAATGAACAGAAATGTACTTTCGATTCGGTTTATAAAAAAAATGGGAAACGATATGCTGTAAATCTTTTTATAAAGGATTAGAAGAGATATGCTCTCAATTTATATAAAGAATGAGCATATGACACAGTTGAGTTCATTTCCACAATGTTTTCAGATACAAATCACACAATGCTTTATAGATTTGAGCGCTGGGGCGAGAATGAATGAGCTATGCCATCAGTTGAGACCGAGCCAAGCCTATTTGAAGTTTTATCATATCATATGTATGTATGTGTGTAAGGTCATCTTTAAGTAGACATTATCAGACCTTGTTATCAGTAAAAGTAGAATAAACGTGTTTACTTACGAGTTAACATGTATATAAAAAGTGTTTGCTTAGATCAGAAGATTCATGACATTCTGTCTATAAAATACTGCCACGTCCTGGTTTATTTTAATCGCAATCCTACGGAAGCACAAAGGGGACACACACGATTTGTTTTATTATGCCGTTGTAACGTGGTAACGATTGCTTTTTTCGTGTTGTTGTTGTTGTTGCTGTTGTTGTTGTTGTTGTTGTTGATTTTCGTTTCCTGTTTATCATCACGTTTTATGGTGTTGTTGCTATTGTTGTTGTTTTTCTTCTATGTGTGCATGTGTGTGTGTGTGCATGTGTGTGCGTGTATGTGTGTGTGCGCGCGTTATCAGGTGGTCACAAGATAACGAAACAATTTCCTGCCCCACCTATGGTTCCGTACCTATAATTTACAGTCGAGCAAAAACGGACTGATTTATAAGTCTAAGATTACAAATGACCACCATCGACAACCTAGTTATGATATATGGGGTTTAATGACCGCATTCACCACAGTGTCTACTTATTTAATTTATCCCATTGTCATTCTACTCGATAAATAATTGTGTTACATGTTTCTCATAGAGAAGTCTCTGATATATTTATCATGCAGTTGGAAAAAGGAAAATATTAAGCCAATTTAAAAAAATTTCGATCATTTAGAACGACCAATACATTTGAAAGTCAACTTACAGTCATGTTTTACATATGTTTCTATATATTCTTTTTGCAATAATTAACCCTTTCCCTTTCATTTACCCTGTTATTTTCGGCGTTTTTGCCATATGGACGGCTTTAGCCGTTTCTATAATAATAATAGTAATAATAATAAATTAATAAAAATTATAATAAAAATAATAATAAATATAAAGAAATTATACCATCGACAATAATTATTATTATACTAACAGATTTGGAAACATATATAATTATTATAATACTAATAACAAATAATAATAATTATATTAATTAACAATATAGTAATTTCTTAGAAAATCCTCTGGCAAATAGGTGAACATTAAAACAATAACCCTCTGGCAGCGAAAGGGTTAATCAACGTGGCTGTAAAGTCAATGGGATTACCTTTATCAAAGGCCCGTAATGCCCCTCAAATTCTTTAATTGAATTTCCCAAGTGGAATAGTTTCCAAACAGCTACTCATTTGCCACTTAAATCTGAACAATCTTTTGCTTCTGTTGCCTTTTAAAAATGAGATCAGTATCGGTAGTAAGTATTTAGTATGGAAGCCAAAATATTTCTTTGTTGCATTTTGCTACTTTTATGACAAATATTCCACATTCGGCGCTACTCCATGTGATAAGTATAATTAATATTATTTCAATGTTAAAAAACTCATGTCTGACCTTTCTAAAGACGGAAACAGTATTTGTTTCTGAGACACAATGTGTCTTGAATTAGCTTTATGAATATTTTTTTTTGCGTACTACGAAGGACAAAACTTTTTTAAATGCATTATAATTATCATGATATAAATGTTTTCATTTGAAGGTAAATATATAGCATCATTTGGAGATGGACCAGGTCGTTACAAACAACTGTTGACAGATTCCGGCCTCCTTAAAGGATATGACGCCTACGACGGTGCTCCATTCAGTGAGAAGACAAGCGAGGGAAGGGTAAAATATCTCGATCTGACACTCCCACAATACGGTTTACCATTATATGATTGGGTAATGAGTCTAGAAGTGGCGGAGCATATACCAAAGGAGTATGAAAGCATATATCTAGATAACATTGTACGTCACGCAAAAGAGGGCGTCGTAATAAGTTGGGCAAAACTAGGTAAGCATTTGAGTTTTCAACTTTAAGCAGGCTCAGTGGCAGTAATTCTGTAACAAAAAATGCAAAACCTAGTTAAGTCGAAATAGCAATGTCATTTCGATATAACAATGTCATCGGTATATAACTAGGTCACTGTTAAGGCACAGATAAAGAGTCGGGCCACATGGCAAGAGGTTGGCCAACATTTAAGAGCAAGGCTATTGAGTACGGGGTTGGTCACCGGTATAGAACTAGTATACTCTCAAGAAACTAGATTACTGATAAAAAACTTGGTCACTTAAAAATATTAGTGATAAAGCAACAGTTATAAGCTAGGTCTCTACCTTCTTACTCATGTATGGCGATACTTTGTGCCCTTCCATGCAATACTCTGAACTTAAGCGGACACACTGTGTAAAACGACCGACTCCCGTTCGTCACTTTGCCATAAATCCCCCTTTCAAAGAATTGAATCCAGTCAATTTAAACCAATGTAAATGATAGTGTCGAAATGTGTAACCTTAAGCATTTGACCATAGAGGGACCTTATGTAATGTAAAAGTCTAGTTCATAGTAAAATAAAATAAAGAATAATACATTAAATAACTTAAGCCTAATTATCTAGGGTAGACAATGATAATATTATCTTTAACAAATAGAAAAAACACAATCTTTATTCACAAAACGTTTCAATGTTCATGAATCCGATTTTGTGGGTTTATTTTTCATTTGATTCATAAGCGTGTTTGTTCGTGTTTAAATAGTACTTTCCGTGATTTGACAAAACTATTCTAAAAGTGCATTAAAATGTCGAACATGATAACACAAGAAAAGAATTATTTGATTAAGGATTGAAATATTTGTATACACCCGATATATTATATTGCAATGAAGTAATGCTTTTCTTTCATTTTTTGTTCTATGTTTTTAAAAGTGACGTTTTGATGTGTAACGTAAATATCTGATAACAAAATGGGACATGACTGAGGTTTGTTTACATGTCAGGACTAAAAATATTTCTCCAAGATTTATGCGCTATTTGATGTAGGTCTGGACAAATAACTTGTATGCAAATTTCCTCCATTTTTTCAGAATAATCATTTTTATTGTGCAATATGACCAGAAATGAAAAGCGTTGCAACACTAACAATCGCATTAAAATCGATTTATAATTTAATCTGAGTATATTCAATTTTAAGTGCTGCACTTGATCTATTTTAATGCTTTTAAACTTTGTGACCTCAGTGAAGCACCTTTAAAATGAAAATGAGACTTATTTCTTTTTGAACAACGCTCGTAAATCTGATCGATGGCTAAATCTGGATATATTTTAAAGTCCAAAGTTAAAATAATAGTGCACGGGTGGAATATAATTTCCCTCTTCACCTTAAATGCTTAAAGTCGCCATATGATTATTCCATTGTTGGTGTTGTCGAAAGTTGCACTTAATAAAACCAGGAAATATGCTCTGTAACACCGCACTTTGGGGTCAAACGCACTTTTGGGTCGAACCCCAAAGTGCGTTACGCACTTTGGGGTCGGACCCCATAGTGCGTTACGCACTTTGGGGTCCAATTTCGACCCCAAAGTGCGTTAAACAGGTACATATGCATTTTTCAACATCAGGCAAACGACCGCACTTTGGGGTCAGAGAAAATTTATGTTCATTATGTTTTAAATAATATAGTGTAGTCAAAGCCAATGGTAAACAAAAATCAAGGTATTAAATAGACACAAAACATGTGCCCTGAATTAATAGGGATTTAAATGGTCTTGATTAGTAAGTGAAGAACTTTCACAAAAATAAATCACCAAAAAAAGAAATTGTATCAATGCAGCACGCCTCCAGATTCACGCTTATTTTCATGAAAATTTTGAAAATTTATTTGAATGTATAATATTGTGGAATAACCAAAAGGAAGCAATTTGCACATTATCAATGGCACTTATAACTAACGTAAATTACCAAAAAGTTGTCAAAATATGCATAAATAGCCCTTAATGCGTTAGTAACGCAGTAGGAATATAGTTGTAAATATTGAAAACTCAGTCATTGACCGCACATAACATGTAAAATATTACTTGAATCTTGAATCATTTTACATTTCCTATAATCGTAGAACATATTTCTCAAGTTTGATTTAATTGAAATATTTTGACTCATCTGGAGGCATGCAGCTTTAAGCTTAAAATATGTTTTTCTAAAATTTTCCATTTATTTTAAAAGAATGTACACCTTTCATTAACTCCATTGTTTTTTTTGCTAAATGCATCATTTTCCCGTTTGTTATTTACACATTTTACAGATATGATAGTCTTTGCATAGACAAAGTTATAAATTCTGGGTAATCTTAGTAAGACATTTCAGTAAAAAATTTGCCTGATAATATGTTAAAATAGCCATTCATTTAGCTAAATGTGACACATTAGAAACTTGACTAGGTGAAGATGCGGCTTTAAGTAGTAGTCCGAACAGGCAGTCAAAAAATATCAACTATTTAAGTAGTCGCACATTAAGAGCGAGCTTCAGAATAATGTAAAATTCTCACTGGGGGTATAGAGGGGATTGTGGGGTATCGATCTCCCCGAGGTTTAAAAATAACATTTTAAAGGCCCATTATGCTTTTATTTGTCTTTCTTCAGCTTTTTTATTTTGATGTTCTTTTATATTATCAAAAAAAAATACACATTGGCCAATTACCTGAACCATCTTTTTCATCTGTTGCTTTTTGACAATGATGAGTACAGTACTGTTATAGTGATAAGTAGTTTACATGTTTTATATGGAAGTCAAATACTACATTGTTTTGACTACTTTTATGACAAATAATTTCACATTTATTGCTACTTTATTCAGGTAAACAAGCATCTTACATTTCTCTGATACCATTATTTTAACATTATAAAATTCATCTTTCTAAAGAAGTATGTAAGATTTCCCATTAAAAAAGCATTTGGCGAACGGTTGTTACGGAGGGGGAAAAAAATATTAACTGCATTTTTATTTCATTCCTTACATATTTAAAATGGAGCTCAACATGGCACCAAAAGTTATCAAGTAAATGACTGACAGAACGGGATATTTTTCGCAGCATCTTTAAACTTTAGGAATACACGATTTCTGTACTAAAATATTTTGAACGGTGGCAAAAAAGTGACATTTGCAACTTTTTTTTGTTTTTGATACTTTTTTTTAGTTCTTTTTTTCGTACATATTTTCTGTTGTTCTTTTTGTTTGTCATACATTTTTTTTTTTAGTTTTGAAGACATACTTTTTTTTTAGTTTTGCATACATATTCTTTTTAAGTTTTGCATACATATTCTTTTTAAGTTTTGCATACATATTTTATTTTAGTTTTGCATGCATATTTTATTTGAGTTTTTGGTACATATTTTATTTTTGTTTTGTTTTTAACTTTTTTTCGTACATAATTTTATATGACGCCATTTGCAAAGTAGAGGTTTGGATAATTACGCCATTTGTAAAACAACATTTTCAAACACTTCGCCATCTGTAAATTACAGTACCCCATTTGCAAACGCCATTTGCAAATACCAACATTTTCATTTTTGGAGGTATCAAAAAGATAAAAATATTATCTATGTCTCTGATATATACATGTACATGTATATACATGTATATATATATATATTTTTTTTCTAAATCAGTGGAATATAAGGACCTATTTAGATCTTTCATTGTGCATTATTGTAATACACCAGTCATTTGTAACCACCTCCCTTGCCCCCGGGGAGTGCGGGTTAAAAAAGAATCGTGTGATGTCTGCGCTTTTCCGGGGCATAAGGCAGGAATGTTATTATCTGAATATCCCCCGCAGGGCGAAGATTTTACCAGTGGTCGGCTTGGTTTAAAGTCAATGCCCCTCCCTCCGCTATACTCAGGGGGTGGGGTTGAGTGGTGCATATTCATTCACCAATCAACAGCCCTTTCCAAATAGACACTAATATAATAGTAGATAATAATTTTAAAAAAATACACTAATTATATAAAATACATATGATTTAAAAAAGGGGCAGAAAAAGGTCGGCCGAAACCAGACTTGCGCGGCCAAATACGACTGGGCCGATTCGAAAAAATGGGCCGAAATGTAACCAAACTACTGTGCTAGTTTTATACTCAACTATGGGCTGTTATGAGATGTGAAGGCTGTTTTGATTGGCTAAAATATGTACGAAAATCCAAAATAAAAAATGTACGAAAAACTTTAATAAAATATGAATGCAAAGCTCAAAAAAAAAAAAAATATGAATGCAAAACTGAAAAAAATATGTATACAAAACTTAAATAAAAATATGTATGCAAAACTTAAATAAAAATAAATGCAAATGTCACTTTTATGCCACCGTAATTTTGTTATATGAACAATTATTATTATTTTTGGATATTTTAAATGGTAAAATTAATGAAACTTTTATCACTTAAGCATCATCAAAGTATTGACCGCCATCTTGAACTCCACCTCAAATATTTCAATGTCGAAGATCGAAAATAAGTCAGTTCTCAGTATTTAAGCAGAAATCAGATTACACCTTAAGACCTCTGGAACCCAAAGTGCGTTGATATGTAGCATATTAACGCACTTTGGGGTCAATTTCTCGATTTTGACCCCAAAGTGCGTTTGACCCCAAAGTGCGGTGCGAAGTTTAACGCACTTTGGGGTCGGACCCCAAAGTGCGTTTGACCCCAAAGTGCGGTGTTACAATGCTCTAAGTAAGGTGTCTGTTTTAACATAAACAGTCTGATATCTAACTAACGAGTACACCAGTTATGAAATGGCGATGAGTTGTTTAACGTTACAGTTAGTATTATTTATCAAAAAGCCAGTCTTACCATACTCACATCCACATAAAATCACCATAATTGTGTGTCTATAATGGAACTTCCTGGAACATCTCTAATACCGTTCGTAGGGGTCTGAGGGTGTCACACATCACATGTCGTCTTATTATTGTGAATATTTGTGTACAGTAATTTCAAAATCCCTTGATAGATGAAACAGTTATGGACCGGACACCGCAAATACCCTCGAACAGACAATGTTGACCTTTCACCAAGTGTCATTGACCTTGAAGTTAGGCGTGTGTGTGTGTTGCGCATGACACGTCGCCTAATTGTGAAAATTTTGTCCTACGTGTTTTCAAAGACCCTTGATGGATGAGAAAGTTATGAACTGGAAACAAAATATAACCGATAACATACCATATTAAACTTTGAGCTCAGTGTTACCTTGACCTTGGAGGTAGAGGTCTAGGTGTTACGCTTGACACATCGTCTTATACTTGTGAAAATTTGTGCCAAGTATATTGAAACCCCTTTATCTACGAAGAAGTTATGGACCGGACACAAAATATACCCTGTAACAGACTATGTTAACTAATATTTGTCCTCCATATGTGACCTTAAGCTTGGAGGTAGACGGCTGGTTTTGCGCAAACACATTCATGATTGTCTTATTATTGTTAACCTGTGTGCCATTTATTTTTTAAATTCCTTCATGGATAAGAAAGTGATGGACCGGACACGACATATACCCTTATTATTACAAAAAATTGTAACAAGTTATTTCAAATGTCTTTGATAAATGACAAAGTAATGTACCGGACACGAAAGTGTAACGGACGGACAGACATCCGGGCGGACGAACAGACGGACGGATCCTTTTTCTGTATCCCCCTTTTTCTTCGAAAAGGCGGGGACAATAATTTTGAAATAATTTAATATCACACGTGAAAACAAACCGCAAAAGATATATATGGATGTTGTTGGTAAGTGTTAGATACATGATGATCCAATATGACATAACAATAAAGTGTTCTAGGACAAACTATTATTATTCTTCAGATATATGTTCATAATAAATTACTTTAGAACTCTATCAACATTTTGTTTTCCAGAAATAATACATAACATTATCCAAATGATACATTTCTACTTTTTAACTAAAATACAGTATCTATAATACCTACGGAAAATGCGCCTATTGTAGACCAATCCACTGATACTTGATGTAATGACTACTAATGGAATTAGATCAACAAGTTTCATTATGCATATCTTTACTTTGTTAACTAACGGCTTTTAAAAATCTAAATGCCGCAATGAGTTGACTGAAAAAAGATATCGACGGACATTCTAATGCACGAATACTTGATATCTAATTGATATGTTTACGGGTTATGGGCATCTGAATCGAATATCATCGTTTTCCCTAAACCGTACAATATTAAACAGCCAGCTATGGTTCCAAATCCGAGAAGGACTTCCCAAGGTTGCGAATACTTTAAAGTAGCATTATCAGTGTTACTTTATGTGCTATCACTATAACGTAAACAAAATTCAAATATGGAATAAAAAAGGTTTGTGTTACAAACTATTTGCGACATTTTTTTTATTAAAATAAAGAATCTTTTACTTTTAAGTAAGACCTGGGGGGTTTTAAGTGTTTTGTATAGACTTGAAGATAAAAGGTATTTACCACTGTAAAGATAAAGGTAATATTAACATTTCACCAAGGTCATTTGTACACTTCAGAAGGTTTCAACTACGTAATAAATTGTTTTTGCTTTGATCTACGGGAATATATTGAACATAGTTACATGAGCTGTGTTTATAAAGAGAACCATTTATTGTGGTGGCTGATTTGGTACACTTTGCGCGTTGTGTTGTCGATAGCAACAACACAACCCATATATTGTTATCGCCTTGTCGCTAGCAAAACGCGCCAAACGGCGCGTTGTCGGACTTTCGTCTTGTCGTCCTGTGACTTGCAACGTACGCCAAACGGCGCTTTGTCGTGCGGCGCGTTGTCGCGATGTCGCCCTTCACTTTGCTTATATAACAACAACGCGCCGTTTGGCGTGCATCGTTAGCGACAGGACGACAAGACAAAAGTCCGACAACGCGCCGTTTGGCGCTTTGTCGTGCTATCGCTAGCGACAACACGACGTACAAAAGTGTTCCAAATCAGCCACCATAATTTATAGCTAATCAAGTCAACATAATATCCATGATGTACAAAATCTTAAGCAAACCCTTTTTCTCCATAAAACCTGAAGCTATAAGAACATTATCAAAGTAGTAGTGTGTAGAATTTAACTTCATTTTGACAAAATGACAAACAAAACAAAAATGATATATTTTTTGTGTGAATAAAATCTAATCAAATCGATATAAGTTCAGTATATTTACACATCATGATCGCATTAAATGGATGTAAATAATGATCCTAAAGTGATGTCAGACTAAAATGTAGGAGTTACTTAAAGAATTTTTTTTCAATTAACGTTATTATATGCCCGAAAGAATTTCGGGCATATTATGTTATACGCCCTGGCGTCCATCTGTCCGTCCATCCGTTAGCAATTTGGTTTCCGGAGCATAAGTTCCATTTGGCCAACAGTATTCAAACTTCATAGGATTATTGCCCATATTGAGTAGAAGACCCCTATTGATTTTGGGATCAGAAGGTCAAAGGTCGAGGTCACTATTACCCTAAAACTGAAAATGGCTTCCGGAGCATAACTTGAGTTCCATTTGGCCCACAGTATTCAAACTTCATAGAATGATTGCCCATATTTGACAGAAGACCCCTATTGATTTTGGGGTCACAAGGTCAAAGGTCAAGGTCACTATTACCGTAATACTGAAAATGGTTTCCGGAGTATAACTTTAGTTCCATTTGGCCCACAGTTTTCAAACTTCATAGCACGACTGTCCATATTGGGTATGAGACCCCTATTGATTTTGGGGTCACACGGTCAGAGGTCAAGGTCACTTTAACCGTAAAACTGAAAATGGTTTCCGCAGCATAACTTAAGTTCCATTTGGCCCACAGTATTCAAACTTCAAAGGGGGATTGTCCATATTTGGTAGAAGACCCCTATTGATTTTCGGGTCACAATGTCAAAGGTCAAGGTCACTTTTAGCTAAATACTGAAAATGGTTTTCGGAGTATAACTTAAGTTTCATTTGGCCCATAGTTTTCAAACTTCGTAGGATGATTGTCCATATTGGGTAGAAGACCCCTATTGATTTTCGGGTCACAAGGTCAAAGGTCAAGGTCACTATTAGCTAAATACTGAAAATGGTTTCCGATGTATAACTTAAGTTCCATTTGGCCCACAGTTTTCAAACTTCATAGGATGATTGTCCATATTGGGTAGAAGACCCCTATTGATTTTGGGGTCACACAGTCAAAGGTCAAGGTCACTATTACCGTAAAACTGAAAATGGTTTCCACAACATAACTTAAGTTCCATTTGGCCCACAGTATTCAAACTTCATAGGATGATTGTCCATATTGGGTAGAAGACCCCTATTGATTTTCGGGTCACAAGGTCAAAGGTCAAGATCACTATTAGCTAAATACTGAAAATGGTTTCCAGAGCATAACTTAAGTTCCATTTGGCACACAGTATGTAAACTTCATAGGATGATTGTCCATATTAGGTAGAAGACCCCTATTGATTTTGGATCAAGGTTACTATAACCTTTAAACTGGAAACAGTTTTCGCTCAATAATTAAAGCATTAATCAACCTACAGCTGTAAAATTTTAAAGGATTAACAGCTTTATACCCATGACGTCTTTTCGTCCATCCGTTGCAGCTTTTTTACTTACAAGATAACAACTTGATGATGGTGCTTTGAAAACAGCAACAGTTACTGTATATATACATGAATGTTCTTCAGCTATAAAGGAGGATTGCTTTTTCAAGGAGGTAATTCTGTATTTAATTCCCATGTCTTACAAATGCTTCATCCTTACTAAAAGGAAAAGTTCTTTCGGGCATATAATGCTCCGCCTAGCGGTGCTCTTGTTATCTATATAAGTTTGTGGGTCAACATGTTTGCAATATCTTGTCTAATAGTACCAAAAGTAAAGAGAAAGAATAATTTAAAAATTATGAATAGAAAAGGATTACTAGGGGAAAAAATCCTCTTACTCCTCTAAAAGACTTCATTTTACATCAGTTGCAATAATAAATATGTATAAAACCCTGAGAAAAAATCTCTAACAGTTATTTTAGTGACACTAGCATTTATCACCCGTTTGTTACATGTATCAATAATTTATTATAGAGGACTTTAGATTATATATAATATGAAAGTTTTTTTCAATCGCAACCTTTCGGACGTTTCCGTCATAATCCGGAACTAATGGTATGTAACGGCTTTTTGGACAAAAAAATATTGATTCATAGATAACATTAATAAATGGTTGATAGGGTTGACACATTGTGGTAAATATTTGTTATATTACACTGAGGAGTATATAAGGGGCTCATATGGCAGTAAAGAAAATAGTATAAGCAAACCTTATAACTACAATAGAAATTTACTTACTCAGTCCACAATAATAATAACAGCAACAAAGTAAACGATAGTTTTGTTCCTGAAGGGACTATATAGATCGATGAGAGATATGAGCTATGATACGACAAGTTATAACTAATATTCACTGAAAACAAACATACTAAAATCTATAGTATAATAATATCTCGAGTTATATTGTTTGTTTACTGATAAATGTTATTTACATTTGCTAACTAGTTTTCATTTAATCTAAACCAAGGATAAGTATCCCCTCCTTGAACCATATACGTATATTTGTACATGCAGTACGTACACACATACTTTAACGTTTATCATTATATTTATATATTCCCATTGACTTAAGTTTAAGTGTGTAGGATGACATCTTCTTACATTCTAATGATTGATAAATGTTTCGAACATCGAAAAAAATCAATTGCAACTTTTCGTCTTCGGATAAGGACAATAGTATGAATACACAGAACGGATACGGTATTTCGGTCTAACCTACGCTAAGAAACTAAACATGTAAATAAATAGTAATTTAATGCTGGGAGTTGCTCCACCTAAAAGAGATTAATCCATTGACATGAAAGTAAACATACTTATTATTATGGTAGTTGAAACCGAAAGTACAAAATTTTATTAAAATTTACATCAGTGGTTATTTCTAAATTACAAATGGTTGTCAAACATATATTCAATCATAATTGTACCGAAACAGAATTTATTTTCCTTTGGATGTCAAATATATACATTCCTTTTACATTATCGAAGATTACACCTCTGTTTTTTTAGTATTAGTTATTCCCCCTTTTCGTTTTTGCTAATTTTGAATTAAAAAACCAGAAAAAGGGTTTCTGTTTATATTTGCAACTACGTGTAATAACAACCGATGATGGTCCGATTGCGGAAAAATTGCGTCCTTTGATTAAATGGAATAATTTCCGGTACAAACGTAATAATAATAATAATAATAATAATGATGATGATGATGATGATGATGATGATGATGATGATGATGATGATGATGATAATAATAAATAATTATAATAATAATAAGATGTGTGAAGTTGGCGGCCTAGCGGCCTAGCGGCCTGGCGGCGTGAAGTTGGCGGCCTAGCGGCCTGGCGGCCCAGCGGCGTGAAGTTGGCGGCCTAGCGGCGTGAAGTTGGCGGCCCAGCGGCCTGGCGGCCTAGCGGCGTGAAGTTGGCGGCCTAGCGGCCAAAAATTTTAATGTTGTAAAAATGTTTTTTTAACAATAAAACGGCATTTAATGAAGTTTAAAGATAATTATTGTTATTTAAATGATATATGTAAAGAAAAAATCACTTTCAGAGATTTTTTTAATTTTGCCATTTTTGTGAAGTTGGCGGCCCAGCGGCCTAGCGGCCTAGCGGCCAAAAATTTTAATGTTGTAAAAATGTTTTTTTAACAATAAAACGGCATTAAATGAAGTTTTAAAGATAATTATTGTTATTTAAACGATATATCTAAAGAAAAAATCACTTTCAGAAATTATTTTAATTTTGTCATTTTTGTGAAGTTGGCGGCCCAGCGGCCTAGCGGCCTAGCGGCCCAAAATTTTTATGTTGTAAAAATGTTTTTTTTAACAATAAAACGGCATTTAATGAAGTTTTAAAGATAATTATTGTTATTTTAACGATATATCTAAAGAAAAAATCACTTTCAAAAATTATTTTAATTTTGTCATTTTTGTGAAGTTGGCGGCCCAGCGGCCTGGCGGCCTAGCAGCCCAAAATTTTTATGTTGTAAAAATGTTTTTTTAACAATAAAACGGCAATTAATGAAGTTTTAAAGATAATTATTGTTATTTAAACGATATATCTAAAGAAAAAATCACTTTCAGAAATTATTTTAATTTGTCATTTTTGTGAAGTTGGCGGCCTAGCGGCCTGGCGGCCTAGCGGCCCAAAATTTTTATGTTGTAAAAATGTTTTTTTTAACAATAAAACGGCATTAAATGAAGTTTTAAAGATAATTATGGATATTTAAACGATATATCTAAAGAAAAAATCATTTTCAGAAATTATTTTAATTTTGTCATTTTGTGAAGTTGGCGGCCCAGCGGCCTAGCGGCCTAGCGGCCCAAAATTTTTATGTTGTAAAAATGTTTTTTTTTAACAATAAAACGGCATTTAATGAAGTTTTAAAGATAATTATTGTTATTTAAACGATATATCTAAAGAAAAAATCACTTTCAGAAATTATTTTAATTATGTCATTTTTGTGAAGTTGGCGGCCCAGCGGCCTGGCGGCCTAGCAGCCCAAAATTTTTATGTTGTAAAAATGTTTTTTTTAACAATAAAACGGCATTTAATGAAGTTTTAAAGATAATTATTGTTATTTAAACGATATATCTAAAGAAAAAATCACTTTCAGAAATTTTTTTAATTTTGTCATTTTTGTGAAGTTGGCGGCCCAGCGGCCTAGCGGCCTAGCGGCCCAAAATTTTAATGTTGTAAAAATGTTTTTTTTTTAACAATAAAACGGCATTTAATGAAGTTTTAAAAATAATTATTGTTATTTAAACGATATATCTAAAGAAAAAATCACTTTCAGAGATTTTTTTAATTTTGTCATTTTTGTGAAGTTGGCGGCCCAGCGGCCCGGCGGCCTGGCGGCCAAAAATGATTTTTTTAACAATAAAACACATACGCGTTATTTCATACTTGTTCGTGTTTTTGATAATATCGATCAGCCGAACAGGACAAAAGAGTGACAGACTGGATCGCAGGCTAATATATGGTGTACAATTTCTGTAACAAATATGAATTGTCCTTTATGAAGTTTTAAAACATTTTTTCTGGTCCCATCCAATTTATTATCCCCGTTCAATCCATGAGTATAAGTCATCCTTTACTGACTTTACAAAATAACTTTTGCTTACACATTTATTAACAATAACTCATGATTACAGATAGGGCTATGGTCATACCCTAAATGATTGCCTCCTTGTTATTGGATGTAACTGAAAAGTTGAATGGTTGGGATTCTGATTGCTAGCACAAGTTATTCGGGTGAAAAATGTATTGAATGTTTCCATGTTGTCATTTTTAACGCTATTTTTTTGTTTAAATTTTAAACCGTTAACTTGTAATTTTTAAACATTGATTTGTTTTAACATTTGTATATGTTGTATGTTGCTTGTAAAAGTATGTAGTTGTTTACATTATTATCATGAATCACATGTTTGTCAATATATCGTTTTGTTATTGCTGTACTTTAACACTTCATTCCTATGGTGTTGTATATATGGATATTACCAGAATAAATGTACAGTACCTTTGCTTTGTAAGGTTTTGCTCCCCATTTTCCATCTGCATCGCATAATTGTTATACCTCAACACCGCATAAATTATGGTAAAAAAATACATTTTGTTACAATGGTGCCAATATTTGGAATAGAATCTTATTTTATAACGGTTATATATTCTTTAAAATCTTTGAAAGTAAAAATAAAAACATAACTTGTACACGAAATAAATATCTTTATAACCATATCATTATGTTATAATACTAAATTATGCATGTATATACTAAATAAAGTATTGTTATTGCGAGTGGTTAGCGCGTCTAAATAGTCAACTATGTATCGCTCACCGTGTGGGCACAAACCAAGATAGGGGCAAGCCGTTATTTCTTGAGCAAGAATCTAAACACTAAATGAACAAGGGCTACCAGGTCACGAAACAACGGAACTACTATGGCGAGAGGTCGAAAGTACGATGACGATGATACGAGATTATGCAGAGTTTTCAACATCGTGGTTTCATTTGTTTTGTTGTTGTTTTTTTTTTCTCTTTTTTTTTCTTCTTTATTGTTCGATTTTTAACCATCATAAATTCGTTTTTAACGCTATTTCGCGTTATATGTGTGTCGTGATGGGCTGTAATGGGACATCGTGGAGATCCCTTAAGAGCAATATTTCAAAGCAAATATATATAGTTGACACTAGCAGTCTCTATTTTCTTTGGAGTCTATTATTGAGAGATAATAAATTATATTATACCTCATTTGCATACGGTCTTCTATATTCAATATGACGTCATCCGGTCCAAAAACCGCATACAGACGGGGGCGGTCCATAATTCTTACAAGTAAAAAATGGTTTCCGGCGGGGAACATTTTAAATGATATAAGATATTTCATTTAACTATTTCACATTGTTTGGGGACAACATATAGTCGATCAATATAGAAGAAGGTCATTGGAAACTGGTGACCGTTGATGACCGGTGAAGGTCGAACATAAAACAATTATTCTTTTTAAGAAAAATGATTCAATAGGCCTACCATTTTATGAATAATTCCGAACAAAAAAATAAGTAAACACACAAGTTTACGCAGACAATATCTCTATTTATTATGGCATATGCCACTACGATCGAATATTTCAAGTATGTTATTTCAAATTTTACAGACAATAAATTGTTTATATTAAAGAAACATTGATAATTTTCAAAACACATTATTCAGTTTTTCAACCTTAAACGGTAAAATATTTTTAAACAAAATTACAAATATCACGTAACAGTTATTTTGTTCTAATTAGATGTAATTCTGCCTAATTCCCCAGAGGTAAAATCCGTCACGAACCGGCAAACGGTATTTAGCCAGGTTTTTTGAAAGTTCAATTAACCAATCATGTAAGGTTTACATATCCCGTGCTCCTCCATGTACCGAAAACAGGTTTGACGTGCTCCTCCATGCCTCAAAAGTTAAACGCGTAACAATACCCTGGGGTCTCCAGACCGCAGGTTAAACGTAGCTTTCACGACGTGCGAATTTCACGACGACACAAACAGACGATAACTATCAAAATGGATAGGCGATTTGTCTCTTTATCTGAGACATAAATGTACTACATTTTGATCAAAAGTCATGATTTTTCTTTAATTTAGTTAAAATATTTATTTATACTGTTCCTGAAATTCTTAAAGTCCGAGTTATTTTGCCTAGTAACATTAAATTAATATTAAATTTCATTAACAAAAAATGGAATCACAACTCCTAAATCATCGGTAATCGGAATATTAAAAGAAGAGCATACACAAAATCCGTTTAGGGTTTGAGATATTTCACACACTGAAACAAGTAAAAATTATTATTTGAAAGCAAAATACTAGTAAAAATGACAGCACAAAACAAGGGGATGAAAGGATTTAGATTCTGTATAATAGAACAAATAAAACATGGCTTTCGTGGAAAATGCAAGTTTAGGGACTAGTTGTTCAGACTTCGGAAGGTATATGGACCTCAGATGCGCTTCGGGGCCAGACCAACCAGTCCGTAAGCTTGCATTTTCCCCCGATAGGCCATTTTTTATTTCTTAAATAAACCCCATATATCATTTCCGATATTAAGGCCTTTTCTGTTCTTAATATGTTTGAAACCGGTTGTACCGTCCTCAAAACTGGATCCCGCGATAACGCAAAAAGTACTGAAAATATTTTTATGAAACTTGATATATGGATAGATGGCAGTATGGAGATTATGCACGTCTTTTTTCTTTTCTTCCGATGTTGAAAGTTCTGGTTGCTATGGCAACAAATACTTCTGAAAATATGGCAAATTTAATAAAAGTCAGATATCTATCTGTGATAACGTTTGTGTAGATGAGCTACGCAATTCGCTGGTCAGTGATTTCCAGCAAATATTACAAAAATTTTCAAACAACATTTTTTAATTATAATTAATTAGTAACATAATGGTCAAGTCTACTATAACGGTGTTTTTCAGAACAGATATCATATTGTATTTATCATCTTTCAACTATGTAAAATAAAAAAAAACTACTAATTTTGCCAACTGTCAACTTAACGCAGTTAGGTAAGACTGTCAGTTAAATCTTTATTTGAATATCAATGCAAGGCATGTTCGATTCGCAAAAAAATTATTTCTGTATGAAGAATATTTTTATTTGTTGTGTTATTTTTTTTATTTACTTCTCATTTCACTTTTTCTTTTGTTTTCAATGTATACAAGAAAAAAAAAATTATCTGTATATTAAAATTATTAGATATTGTAACAAAACTACCTTGATATCCCAATTCATTTGCATATATCATAAAATTGATAAAATAAGGAAAGAAAAATGTTAGACAATTTCTTAGGCTCGAACTCGTGGTAAAATTTTAAGTCGTATCGTATACCAACAACTTTACCAAATTTGCCATAAAGTTGTTTTAAATGGTACTTCTTATCTTGTATTGCACTGAAATTATTTCTAGCATTCAGGTAAATACTGGCCTTATACCGGTATCCATACCAGACCACTCTATTTTAACTTGGATTGTTGAATTTGATAATTATAATGAAAATTTATACACTCAGTATTCAGAACCTGTATGTGAAGCTGTTAGTTTTGATAAGTTTGATTTAAAAAATGTACCAGATACTTTTTTGAACACTCATGATGTAGTTTCTTCACTTCATGATACAGTTTTTAAACTTGAACAAAGTTTACAGAATCAGAGTCATATTGACGATGCTTATTCTAGCCTTTGTAATATTTTAAAGAGTGAGATGTATGACAAATTATCTTATAAATGTATTAAAATTGATGTAGGTATCTCTAATAAGAAAAGAAGAGTTAGTAAACCCTGGTGAACAGCAAACCTATCTTGCCTATGGAACAAAACTATGTGAAGCTGAAAGAAAATGGTTGAAAGGTTCTATTGGACCTGTTAAAAATCATTTAAAGGGTGTTTTCATATCTGCTAGAAAAGATTTTGACCGAGAAGTTCAAAAGTGTAAGAGAACATATTGGGGTTTCTTTACAGAATGAGTTACTTTCTTGATTGTGAAACATAATCAACAGAAGTTTTGGAAAACCATAGGCAAGATAGGTGTTGGGCAATCAAGAAAAGGGTATACCATTAGAAGTAATTTGTGAAGATGGTTCTATTACCAACAATATTAATACAGTTTTAGATAAATGGAAAAATGATTTTAGCAATTTGTTTTGTTAGTAGACAATGCAGTGTTGAAACTACTGTACTTAATAATGGTTGTCAAAAATAATCGCTCTTGTGATAGTTTGAATGAAAATATATCTATATTGGAAATAGAGAAGGCTGTCACCAAAGCAAAGTCTGGTAAATCATTGTGTATAGACTCAATACCAGTAGACATTTTGAAAAACCAGTGTTCAATGTCGTTTTTACATATTTTATATAATGTTTGTTTTAATACTGGTACTATTCCTACAGAGTGGGGGCAAAAGTTATTATCAGCCCCATTCCAAAATCTAGTACAGCGGATATTCGAGACCCATTGTCATATATAGAGGAATTGCTTTGTCATGTGCTATGTATAAAATCTACTGTTCAATCCTGAATGAAAGGTTGTCGAAATGGACCGAATCAAATAATATTTTAGTGGATGAACAGAATGGGTTCAGAAAGGGTAGAAGTACAATTGATCATTTATCTTCATTAACTAATATTATTGATACTAGAAAAAAAGGCCAAAAAATCTACTTTTTGTGCATTTATTGATTTCAAAAAAGCCTATGATTTTTAAATAGGACTATTTTATGGGACAAATTGATGAATTCGGAAATTTGGTGTTAATGGAAAAATGATGAATGCTATGAAAATCTCTATATAGTCAAGTTACATCTTGTGTTAGGGTTAACGGTTTTTTTATACAGATTGGTTTGATGTTAAATGTGGCTTAAGACAGGGCTGCTCTTTATCACACCCTTGTTATTTAATTTATTCGTAAATGATCTGGCAGTATCTATAAAAGCAGCAGGAAAGGGTATTTTGTATTGATAATGAAACTATGCATCCTTTTATATGCAGACGATATTGTACTTATAGCTGAAAAACGCAGAAGATTTACAGTTTATGTTAGATATGTTAAATAATTGGTTTGTAACAGGAATACTATGATTGTGAATCCTATGAAGAGTAATATCATGCATTTTTAGGCCTGTTTCTGTTCCCAGAACTTCATACAGTTTCACATGTGGGGACCACAGTCTGAAAGTTGTTGCCAACTACACTTACCTAGGTCTGTTACTGACCGAGATGCTTGATTTTAATATCATGGTGAAATCTGTTGCTCAGAGTGCTGGTAGAGCCTTTTGGTCTCCTTATAGCTAAGTCCAAGTCCTATGTGGCATGCCATATAAGGCATTCACAAAACTTTACGATAGTACAGTATGGCCTGTTATTGCATATGGGGCATCTATTGGGGAACAAGATCCTATTCTTGCATAAATGCAGTGCAGAGTCGAGCAATGAGATTTCTTTCTGGGGCTAGGTAAATATACCCCCTATTAATGCCATTTATGGTGAGTTAGGTTGGCAACCCCCTCATGTGAAACAGTGGAATCTGTGTCTCAACACTGGCATAGAGTAAAGTCAATGGATAGTGAGAGAATTAATTTCAAGATTTTTAGATTTTTGTGACAGTAAGAGTAATAATAGTTGCAAAAATTGGCAATTTCTGTATAAGAAACATCTATTGTCAAACAATTTATTGAATTTGTCTAACGATTGTATTAACATGTCTTCCAAATATTTTTGTGATAAGATAAGTAAGTGTACCATGGATACTTTCATTCATGATTGGAGAACCAGTATTCAAAATGTCACGGGTCCCTCTGGTAGAGGCAGAAATAAACTTAGGACTTATACGCAGTTTAAATCTATTTATGAAACTGAAAAGTATGTTGAATGTTCAACTTTGTCTAGTAAATACAAGTGTGCATTAGCTAAGTTTAGATGTGGAGTTGCCCCCCTCCGTTTAGAAAACGGGGAGATATGAAAATATCCCAGAAGAACAACGTCTATGTCCGATTTGTGAACTTGCAGTGGAAAATGAAGTTCATGTTTTATTTCATTGCCCATTGTATCAGAGTCTCAGAAATGATATTGTTAATAAAGCTATTGAGATTGATGCCTCATTTAACAATTTTTTGTGATCAGGATAAATTAAACTTTGTACTCTCAAATGAACATATGTTTTAAAAGTAAGTTCCAAAACGTGGCTTTTTGATTTTAAAAGCCAGAAAATCAATCATTTATATAAATAGTTTAACAAGACTACATTTCAGGATTACTCATATATCATTTTTTATTATAAGTATTAGTAGCGGTAAAATAGTGTAAAGCAAAGTTATATTCATCTCATTCCTATGTAGGAGATGGTGTATACATACAGATACTGACAGTTTAGTAGATATTTGTTTCACTGACAATTTATTTTTATTTGTTAAATAAGTGTTAGTCTTTTAGAACATTTCTTAATTCATAAACAAGAATGTGATGTTATGTCTGTAATCTCACCTCCTGCCTGGAGTGAACAGTTAATATAATTTTAAACACATAGAAATTTTAATATAGGAATACGATATATTTTAATTCATAAATAAGTTTTATCCCTATGTTTTTTGATAATCACTACTGAAACAGTTCATCCATTGTCTTAACATGAGTGACAAATGATTTTGTAAAACCATTTTTTATATTGCCTGATAGTGCTTTTATTACAATATTTAGTAATTTTACAAATATAATTTCTTATGGAAGTTTTTTTAAGACAAAGGTCAGTAGAGGTTATCAAACTTTTAGAATGTAAAAAGTCTATTATAATTTAGTAATTAAATGTCTCCCCCCTCAAATAACTTTTTAATAATGACAATGTGCAATTATGTCATACTATTGCAATTGATTTATATGATGTAAATGTTGAGAAATGTGAATATACATAAATAAGGGAGGTAAATCTACAATCATATTAATACATTTCTATAATATGGATTGTGGGAGTTATCCTCTTAGTATTAGCTATAACAGGTCTCTTGTAATTCTTTCGAGAATGGCTATATACAATTTTAATGTTTTAAATGTTTTATATGTATATATGTGTATAGATGAGAATATAATAAAGAATAAAATTACTTATGTATTATATTCTCTTCTTCAAAAAAGCTGTTTTACCTATTATCCCGAGGTGATAATTTGGTTCTAACGGTACTTGGGAAAGTCCATTAAAGGGTAAGTCTGCATATCATCGGAGATGAAAAAGTGTCAAACGACTATTATAGTATAATTTCTAATAAAAATGTGTACCATCGTAGTGGTTAAATTGGTAAATCAGGGTCACTGTAACCTCTTATGAAATGCACTCAACAGGTTCGAAAACCGACGCTCATACATGACATAGTGATGATGTTATTTTTTTTTCTTTTTTCTTTTGTCTGTCTTTTGTATGATCGTTTGAAAATACTTTGTTCTTTCCCAATTTTCTTTTTCTATTTTTTTTTGTTATTTGTTTCTTGTTCCCTCGTTTTAAAGGACTCTGCTACATGTCAAGTGATTAATTAATTAATTAAATTTAGCAATTTAAAAATCAAACTATTTTAAACGCACTACGATTACGAAATATTTATATCTTGAATATATGGATCAATATATAACATACTTAACTTCATTATATTTTTTACATTTATGATGATGTCTAACTGTACACAAGTGCATATCAAGCCGTGTCCAAAAAAACAACAACATTGAAGCATCAATGATGGAATTCGGTAGTTTCATATAATATAACCTGTTTATTTGTTATAAGTCGATATTACTAGTAATACATGTATCATACAAAAAACT